>NC_056743.1:51723991-51893991 GCF_019279795.1 Protopterus annectens | reverse complement strand
GTTATAACATGTAAACTATTATAAATAACCAGCATTTAAAACTAAACATTTCAGTACTATGTTGCTGCTTATTAAATTTGTCAGCTGCCTTTAAACCCCTGACTGATATAGTTGCTTTGATTTGCTTTGAAAGTGGAGTGTTAAGTTTTCTTCCTCTCTGCAATAAAAATAGTGGAAAACAGTTCCACAACTTTCTATTTTTTTATATTAGCTGCTATGTTCCTGATATTAGCAGGATTAATTCCCCATCTAAGATTGACAGCAGTACCTGACAAGGTAAATTGCAGATTTAACTAGCTCTATGATATATATATATATATATATATATATATATATATATATATATATATATATATATGTCATGCAGATGGAGACAAATTCCTCTACAATGTATGCGAGAAGGTAAGCTTTTTTAAACACCTTAATTAAATTATCACTTGTGACATTGGCAAATTCACATTTATATAAAAGTAATCAAACTGTACTAACATGTTCACGTTTACAAACATTATACTTCACATATATTGCTATATATCATATAACCTAAGCAACATTACATAAATTATACAATTTCTGTCACTTTTTTTTTTTTAAATAAGAAACATCTTTATTAAATCATCACTTACGGCATTTATATAAATGAAAAAAACCACACCAACACAATCCTAGTTGCAAGCATTTTATATCACAAACCATACTGGCACACTCCCATTTGCAAACATTATACATCACTTATTATCTACCCAATCATTTTCAGTCAAACATTGCATAGCTTATTTGTCTTTCCTTCTTTTAAACCTCATTCCTTCCCTTATATTTATTGTTCCCATAATTTCCATTTTTTCCTACATAGTTTGCTCCTACCCTTTTTTAAAGATCTCGCTAGCAGTTGTTTTATCTCTGTTACTATATTCACTACTACTAGTATAGTTGGTTGAGATTTTGGTTTCCATTTTCTAGTAATTGCTTTTTTGGCAGCCACCATAATTAGACACAACAAAGCGTTACCATATCAAGGCAATTCTGATTCTGTATCATAGCTCAAAAAATAATTTCCCTTGTCTCACCAATCCTGCCCATCCAGCATCTCCGACATTGCATTCTGCAGGGAATGCTTAAAGTTTGCCAACTCACCACGCTCCCAGAAGATGTTCCTAGTTACCTTTTTCTTCCCTGTCACACCTCCAGCATTTGCTGTCTACCCGAGGAAAATTTCTCTGGAGTCTACTTGGGGCATAAAATATCTATGTAAACATTTCCAAGCAGAAATCCTAAATCTTCTATATTTTGTTGCATATTTGGGAGACATGCATATATGCTGCCATTGTTTCTTTGTGAATTGGTTATCCAGTCTCTCTTCCCATCCTTCGTAACCTCCTGTAAGTGATTCATATAGTTGTCATGCATTATTTTATATGCTGTACTAATTATTCCTTTTCTAATGGCAGCTTCTGTTATAGATTCTACTAAAAATTCTACCAGTACTGGTCTTTTGTTTAGGACACACCTATTTCTTACTCTTTGCCTATACTCTGATGTCAGTCCTTGATAGGGAAGGCAATCTCTAACCTGCTGTCCAAATAAATTCTTGGCATCTTCCCATTCTGTCATCTTTCCCTCTCTAGTTATTTTCTCCAAATACCTTGGTTCCTTAGTGAATTTTCCCCAGTAAATCCCTGCCCCCTCTTGCATATTGTCTATATCCCTAATTGCAGTCATCCATGCTGGCTTGGTTCTTAGGATGCTTTCTTCTACTTCATGAATTTAATATTCTGTTTGATTATTGTTGTTCTTCTTAAAGGCCTGCATCCATAATCCCACTCTCTCCTATTTCTTAAGCTTCCACCATTTCATCATTATCCCTTTCCACTTTAAATTATAGTTTTCTGCTTGTGCTATGTATAGGAGGTGTGATGTTTTGAGGTAATCCCATCTGTGCCAGGGAGACTAGGGCAGTACATGTGGATATAGGCTAGCATAGCTAGCTGGAGTTTTGTAAAGAATTTTATGTTATTTGACTATCACACTTATTTGTACATATGTTTGCATTAAAAATGTATTTGTAAAGTCACTTGTGTTAAAAATGCATCAAAAGTAGGTTCTGCTTGACAGAAAGAATGTTTGCATGTGTATAAAGTTGTGTTTTTTTTCTGACAGGATATATATCTCTCACATCCACACATAGACATCATCGGTCTTCTGCTGTATTAAGTTACTTAGCAAACAGCTTGCCTTGCTTTAGTAAGTAGTCAGAGAACACAAATTCTTTAGTTAGTCAGGGACATTTAGTGAGAATAGTTTGGTATTTTTTCTGCATCTGTGAGAAACTATCCAACTGTATTATTTGTTATATCTCTGTGGTTGAAACTCTGTTTATTGTATTCAGTATTTTCCTGTTTTCTGTTTTTTTTATTTATCATTAAATATATTAATACCTTTCATTGCGGCTGGTCCTTTTAGCATCTTGAGAGTACTTATGCTTGTTTTAGTGGCAGTGTGTCCGTTCCTGAAAGCCTTGCTGCTTCGGTCACACTCTACCATTTGTATTAGTATTAATTCTACACAGTATAATTAGGTACCCTTTGTAAGAGCCTTAAGGTAGCCAACTGATGGCAGCTTGATTACCTCAGAGGCTTGGTAGAGAGGGGCACAGCTAGTAAATCTATCTCATCTTTTCTCGTGTGTGTGTGTGTGTGTGTGTGTGTGTGTGTGTGTGTGTGTGTGTGTGTAACTTAAATATCCAAGTGTGTATGTCAGCTACTGGGAATAGGGACACAGAGTTCCAAAGTGGTTAGTGTAGAGTTTTGTGTGGGACTGGAAAGAGAAGGAGAGTCCAGCCCCAGGTCTGGAGCATGCTGTGCCTGTGTGCTGTAAAGGGAAATTGTACTTTGTACAGGGAGCTGTAACTGAAAATACTGTGTGAATCCATCTTTGCTGTTAGTGACCGTCCTCACTGGAGTCAGTGGTGAGGACTGAGGCTCCTTGATTGCTGACCTGTTGTAAGGACCCATCTCAGGAGCCTTAAATGTATAGCTCTGAAATACCCCTTCAAATCAGGTAATCCAGTCCACACTGTTTGGTGGAGGAATCAGCTTATACCACTTGACTGTTACTGTCTTCCCATCCCAGATAAGGTCCTTCGTCTCTTTATTATTTGCTATCCACAACTTTTCCTCTGGTTGATAAAAATATGCCTGAACTGTGTATAAGACTAATGGGACTAAAACCATTTTTACTGCTTGCATATTGCCATCCATATCCATATAACAAAGCTTCCATTTTCTCAGTTTTTGTATTATTTTTTGTTTAGTCTCTTCCCACATATCCTTAGCTGCCACACCAGAATCCTTTTTAATCTATACTCCTAAATACATTATTTTATTGTGTCCCCATAAATATGGATATTGCTGTACCAGTTCATATATGGGTACATAATTTACTGCTGTTGCCTTTGTTTTGGCTTCTTTATTTTTATCTATTTATTCTATTTTAATTTTGTTGATCGGGTTTGTCTGTCTGAGCATAAAGCCCTTTTTTCAGCAGAGACCCAGGGAGAAAAGCTCCATTATGTTACACAAAACAGTTACAGACGGACAAGAAATATTTATTGTATAAAAGTTATTAAGCAGTTATAATTTACAAGGCATGATGTAGTAAGTACAATATATGCAGTACACATGATTTGGCATGTATCAGAAGCTAAAGAAAGTAAGAATCAGTAAATAGATGGGAAGAGCAGGGGAAGAGGTTACAAAAGCATGGAAGGTATGAGGGTAAGTTGAATCGGGTCAGTACAGTTACTTAATAGTTGTAAGGGGAATTCTTTAGCTTTTGTTAGGTAGTTAAATGAAAGGAGAAGTTAGGGAAGATTCAGGACAGATAGGAAGAGCGAGAGTGAGAATTGTTAAGAGGATAGGTTGGACAGAGGGCTGAGAAGGAAAGAAAGTTAAGGCGGCTGTGTGCAGTGGCATGACCAGTGATTTATAAGGTAGTCCTTGGTTACAGCCTTGAATTGTTTTGGGTTGGTGAGGGTTCTAATATTTAGAGGAAGTTGATTCCAGGTGATTGCGGGGTTGTAACTATAGATGTTACATCTGAATTTGGTTTTGGGTTTGTAGATCTGGAGCAGATTTTGGTTTGAGCTTCGTAGTTGTCTGGTGGTAGAGTAGTGGGAGATGAGTCGAGATAGCGTTGGACAGTTGGAAGATTGGTATAGGATAGAGTTGAATGATCTGGGGCTGATGGAGGAGAAGTTGGTGGGGTAGTTCTAACCAGTTTAGAAGTTTTAAAGAGATGCAATGATGGGATTTGTAGGTTTGTTGAGTAGCAAAATGAGCCACCTTTGTTATAGGTAGTTTCGAATTTAGTCAGGAGGGATGAGTTGAAATTTGTAAGAATCTGAGAGCCATATATTAGACTGGGTAGAATGTAAGAATGGGAGAGAGTAACCTTAGCTTCAGAGGATAGGAATTTTTATGTTCTGTAGAACAGTCCTAGTTTCTGGAGAGTCTTTTTGATACAGTTATTGACATGTATATCAAATTTTAGTTGGTCATCTATGATTATTCCTACTAGTTTGGTGCTAAGTTCTACTTGAATAGGAGTGTTGTTAAGGGATAGTATGGTGAAGGAGGGTTTGATATTATTAAAGTTTTTTGGGAGGATGAGTAACAGCTTAGTTTTTTTTTTGTGTTGAGTATGAGCTGGTTGTCAGAGAGTTATGTTTTGACTGAGTTAAAGGATCTGTGGGTAGCAGAGTAGAGCTCAGAGGGAGAGTTAGCAATTGTAGTACCAGTAAAGTTATCAGCATATTGGACAAATGATGACTGAGGACAGGAAGTATAGAGTTGATTAGTGAAAATATTAAAAAGTAAAGGCCCTAGGATTTATCCTTGGGGAAAACCCCCATTTTCACTTGGAGAGGAGGGGGACAGTGCAGACTGCCATTTCACTGATTAGGATCTTTCAGAGAGGTAGCTGGGGAACCAAGCGACAGCATTGGAGGAGAAGTTAAGGTTGTACAGTTTGTTCAATAAATGAGGGTGAGAAAGCATGTGAAAAGCTTTTGACAGATCCAAGAATAGGCAAGAAATCAGATGTTCATTGTGTTTCACTGTTGCAGTCATTACAATTGGGTTATCCTGCTGGTAGGCTACCCGCAGTCGGCCTGAATTCCAAAGTCTAGATCCGGCGTTGGTTGCTGTCGCCTCTTCCTGATGTCAGTGCGCCAGGGGTATAAAAGATGCAGCCGACGTCATTTTCTTCAGTCTTTCTTGCCACACGGTGCCCGAAGCAAAAGCAATTCGTAAGTGCCGGTCGGCCGACTCCTGAGATTTTCAAATTCGAATTTCAGATCCGAAGGTTTCATTTAAAGCCAAGTACCCCATTGGGGAAACTTTTTTCTTTCGTCATACTGATGTCAGAAAAAGTTAATAATTGTATTTCTTGTGGGAAGCAAATACCTCATAAGGATTTTCATTCTTACTGCATTCCTTGCCTAGGCCCTGACCACGACGTTGCTAGTTGTCAGTTTTGTGCTAGATTTAACCAACGCACTATTAAGCGTCGGTACGATTTTGCATTTCATTACTTTGGCAGAAGATTTAATTATATAATGCCGTCGGAACAGCCGACTACCGGAGTTTACAAAAAACGTAAGGAAAAAGAGAAGGACAGGCATCCGAGGTCCAAAACCGGCGACGAGGCTTCTTCTAGGCCAGTCGCCGGTTCTCAGTGAGGTGCTTTCGCAGCCCCTGACGACCGCAACTTTAGAGCCACAGGCCGATTCCGATTCCCACGTGGAGTCAACCAGGCCTACAGAAACTCAAGGTATTCGACCTTCAGAAACCTTTCCCTCAGATAGGTCCAGAGCCGCTGAGCAGGCACCAGCTTCTGAGGGCATTTTCTGGCCTACACAATTATATGTTAAAACCACTTCAGCTTCAAAGACAAAGAAACAAGTACAACAGCCCCATGGACAGGCCTCCATGCCTAAAAAACAGACGCTCAAAATGGCCGAAAACGTGATTACTTTGATCAAGGGTTCTCATCCCCCTCCTGACAAGAGGCCTAGGCAAGAGGTAGAATATGAATCTTCAGATCAGGTTTCCATTTCATCTGATTCCTCTTCTGATCAGGAATACACTCTTCCTCCTTATGAGGATTCTGATGCTGAAGAATCTATCCCCTCAGCTTCTCCTCCTGAGGATTATTCTTTTGGGAAACACTGCATACCATGAGGGAGCATTTCCACTGGGAGAGCCAAGATTATTCAGAATCTAAGAAAAGGCTCAGAGACTTTCTTTTACTGCCTCAGCACAGGCCCCTGGCTATTCCACCTGTGCTAGACATTGTAGATGACGTATTTTCAGAGTCCAGTCTGACTCCTGACTCCTTACCTCCAGCCCCTGTCAAGCCAGACAGATACTACAGGGTTCCAGACTCCCACAAATTTCTATTTAAAAACCCTGCTGCTGACCCAGAAACTATCTCTCAGGGTCCTAAGGGGGGTCAAGGCTTCCACTGCAAAAAACTCTACCCCCTCAGACAGAGATTCCAGGGCACTGGAAAGATGGGGAAAAAGATTTACACTTTTTCTACCTTGGCTATAAGGGCTTTAAATTGTCAGATTCGTATGCTTAAATATCAGCAATACATTATGTCAATGCTTAAACAGAAAATGTTGACAAATTCTGAATGTGCAGAAAATAAAGAAATGCAGGATTTATTGCATGCAGCTGAACAAGTTGGAAAGCATACTTTACATGTGGATTTGATTCTTTGGAGGCCTCCTGCAGAGCCGCTGTTACGGGTTCTGTCATTAGGAGGCATGCTTGGTTAAAGGAACTGCCTGTTCATGTTAAAGCAAAATTATTAGATGCTCCATTACAGCATGATACTTTGTTTGGTGTTAAAACAGAAGAGGTGTTAAAGAAAATGGAGGACAAAGCTAAATCTATGCAGACAGTCAAAGATTTCTTACAGGTACAGCCTCCAAGATTTAGCAGACATTGGCCTACAAAGAATTGGTCCTTTCCAGTGTCAGACAGGCCACAAAGAGGCAGATACAGATGCCCTAGAGGCAGATCCCAGCCCCAAGGCTCATACAGGTCTAAACAATGGGATGCTTCTACCTCCAAAAGCGGAGAAGACAAATCACAGCCATACAGGAAACAGTCCCAATGACTTCCCCCTGCCAGCGCCAAGCACTTATCTTCTGGCAGCTTCTTTAGGGGGAAAACTAGCACTTTTTTCTCAAAACTGGCTCCTAATCACCCAGGACAAATGGGTCTTGAATATAGCGTCACAAGGTTACAGGTTCCACTTTCACACCCTGCCAAGGGCAAACGGTATGCCACACCTGCCAAAAAATCAATGGGCAGAGACACAAAAACAAGTTTCATCCCTCATGGACATGGGGGCCATTCAGCAAGTACCACAGCAAGAGCAGGGACAAGGGTTTTATTCAAGACATTTCTTGGTGCCCAGAAAGGACAAAGCCTGGAGGCCAGTACTGGAACTATCAATTCTAGACACATACCTGGATATTCCAAAATTCAAAATGTTGACTCTGCAGCAGCTTCTGCCCTTGCTGGGCAAGAAGGCTTGGCTTGTAACTTTAGACCTAAAAGAGGCATACCTGCATGTCCCAGACAATCATGCAGAAGATACCTCAGATTCATAGCTGGCTCAATGCACTACCAATTCTCTTCACTGCCCTTTGACTTATCTACTGCGCCCAAGGTCTTCACAAAATGCCTGGCACCAGTAATTGCATTTTGCAGACAAAGAGGAATACAGATATATCCTTACTTGGGCGACTGCCTTATTCAAGCAGAGAACAAGGACATACTACTACAGCATCTGGTGTTTGTAAAAAGATTATTAACATGCCTAGGGTACACAGTAAACAAAAAGAAATCAAAACTTGTACCCTCTCAAGAGATGATATTCCTGGGTTGAAGCTTAGATACAACTGCCCAGATGGCTTATCTCACGCCAGACAAACAAAGGCAACTGACTACTTATTTCAAAAAGTTGGCAGCAAACACCCAGTTAACTGCAAGAAAAATTCTGCAGGCCCTGGGCTTCATGGCATCCTGCATTCTTATAATTCCATATGCAAGACTGCATATGAGGAAACTACAGTGGTATCTAAAAAGTGTTTGGACTAAACATTACCACAGCCTGGAAACAATAATTACACTCATTCCCTGCCTGCAACAGGAGTTCCAATGGTGGCAAAGGCCTGTCACCACAACAAGGGGCAGCCATTCACCATACCCCCAGCCAGGCAGACATTGACAACAGATGCATCGGATTATGCCTGGGGGGCCCACATGGCAGGAAGATGTATTCAGGGCTCATGGTCCGCAATCCAAAAGCATCTGCATATCAATAAAAAAGAGATGCTAGCTATTCAAAATGCCCTGACAGCCTTCAAGGACCTACTTCATCCAGGACAACTACTGATAAAGACGGACAATACTACAGTCATGTGGTACATAAACAAGCTGGGAGGCACACATTCCTACCTCCTTTGCAGACTAGCCATGACTTTGTGGGACACAGCATTGACTTACCAAGTACATCTGCAAGCACAATTCCTGCCAGGAAAGATAAATACTCTGGCAGACAAACTAAGCAGAAACCTCATGGATCCCCACGAGTGAAAATTGGATCCACAAGTCTTCAACATGATAACCAGGATTTGGGGATGCCCAGACATGGATCTGTTTGCCTCCCCTCACAACTGCCAACTACAGACATTCTGCACAAGGACTTATCACAAGCAAGCATGGAAAGTGGATGCTCTGTCATTCAGCTGGAAAAGTCTAACAGTATATGCCTTTCCTCCTCTGCCTCTCCGCCCCAAGGTACTCCTAAAGGTCAGACAAGAGAAGCCAAAAATGATACTGATTGCCCAAGACTGGCCCCGCCAGCACTGTTACCCAATCCTAAGGAACTTGACTCAATGCCCAGCATGGACATTACCTCAATTTCCTCACTTACTAACCCAACAAAACAATCAGATCCTGCACAGCCAACTCAGGACCCTAAATCTGGCAGCATGGTGGATAAAGTAGCTTTTCAAAACACCACTCTCTCTAAAGCGGTGATGGATGTTATCTTGGAGGCCAGGAAGCCCAGTACCAGAAAGTCTTATGCAGAAAAATGGAAGAGATTTTCTGCTTGGAACCAGGCACAAGGAATTGACATGACTGTTCCAAATATCCCTCAGATTTTGCAATACTTAACTGAGATGCTGGACAAAGGACTATCCTTTTCATTTATTAAGATTCATGCCTCTGCCTTTTCAGCTCATTACAATACAGAGCCACCTATTTTTTCTCATCCTTTATTAAGGCAGTACCTCAGAGGAGCCAAAAACTTACGGCCTCCAAGGAGATCACCAATACCTTCATGGGACCTCAATTATGTCTTGGAAAAACTCACTCTGCCTCCTTTTGAACCAGCCGCTTCAGCTGATATAAATTTTTTATCATGGAAAACAGCTGTGCTCCTAGCAATAACCTCTGCAAGACTGTCTCGGAGCTACAGGCACTCATGGCTGTGGAACCTTTTATCATTTTCCATCCAGACAGGGTTTCTCTAAGAACAAACCCCACATGTATGCCTAAGGTAGTGTCCAGTGTGGCCCTCAACCAAACTGTTCATTTGCCTACTTTTTATCCAAACCCACAGAATAAGGGTGAGAAACGTCTGCATTCTTTGGACATACACAGACAACTGCGCTTCTACTTGGACAGAACCAAAACATTCAGAAAGACTGAGCAATTACTGGTAGCATATGCTGCAGGATCACAAGCAAAGGCTATCTCAAAGCAGACTTGGTGCATGCATGCTTTATAGACATATTTTTAGTCTACCCTTTTGGGGGCACCTGACATCTGGGGCAAGAAAAACTGAAGAAAATGGCGTTGGCTGCATCTTTTATACCCCTGGAACACTGACGTCAGGGAAGAAGCGACTGCAACTGACACCGGACCTAGACTGCCAGTAGGATAACCAAATTGTAATGACTGCAACAGTGAATACACTCGAACATCTGCATTTATGGTAGGTACACAACTGTAATTTTATGGTCATCCCTGACTAGAGAAAATATGTTAATAAAAGATCGAAGAGATGAGATGGTACTATGTTTGAGTCTGAAGCCATGTTGAGTGGGTGTTAGAAGATGTTCCTGTGTTAAATATTGCATAACCTGTTTATGTATACACTTCTCAAGAACCTTAGATAGAGGAGAGAGTCTAGCAGTAGGTCGAGAGTTAGAGATATCAGAGGAGTTACCTCCTTTGTGTATTGGAATAGTGTAGAATTGTTTTCATATGGTTGGGACTTTTGCTTCTAAAATGGAGCGATTAAGGTAGATACTGGTAGAGCAAGAGACTCCGCTGCTCGTTGAAGAAAGGTAGGAGGAACGCTGTCGGTAGATGTAGAGCAAGGTTTTAAGTTAGTAAAGTTTTGATGTAGCTAGTAGGTACTGGTTTGAGGGAGGTGGTGTTTGAGCGGTTTGCAGTAGAGACAGGTATAGTGAAGTGGGAGGTAGAGGTTGAATTTAAGTTAGGGTTAAGAAATTTTAGATATATAGTCAATAAAGTAGGAATTAAACATCGTGGCAATTTCTTTTGATGTTTTATCTCGGCAAGGATTTGGGGGACTAGGATTACCGGGATGTAGTATTTGGTTAATGGGAGTTCCAGAATTTCTTGGAGTTTGATTTTAGGGCAGTTCGTGGGTTGAAGTAGAAGTCCTTTTTATCTTTGTTTGTGTTTTTTTGGCAGATTTCTGAGTTCTTTATATTTTTGCAAGTCGACAGGGAGTTTGGTTTGTGACCTTTTTTTCCATAATTTATCTCTACTTTTCATAAGGGTTGAGAGTAGGTTTCGATAGCCAAGGGGGGATATGTTTGATTTAATGCATTGGTTTGGGTGGGAGCAAGAGAGTCTAAGATACTGAGGAAGGTTGAGTTGAACTGTAGTACTGCTTCATCAAGAGGAAGTTTATTAAGACAATTCCATTTAACTTTAGAAAGGAGGGCATTGGATGTTTCTGAGTTGAAGTTAGAGAGTTTGTGACAGGTAGGAGATCTGGGTGGTTAGTATCCCAAAAAGATTTGAAACTTCCTCAAAATGTTCAACAACACTGTAATGTCTCTTTCTGGTTTTGTCAGGTATAAACCTGAAGGCGCAGTGTTGCAGCAGTAGCATTGTCACCTCACAGCAAGAGGTTCTGTGGTTTGATTCTCAGCTGGGGTCCCTTCTGTGCTGAGTCTGCATGTCCTCCCTGCATTCGAGTGGGTTTCCCCTGGGTGTTCCGGTTTCCTCCCACATCACAAAGACATGCGTCTGGAGCATTTCTTTCTGGGCCTTCGCTGAAAATTGGCTTAATTTCAACTTGGACTTTCCCAGTAAACAAATGTTAAATAAATAAAATAAATCAGTAAAATAATATCATCTGCAAATAGAGCTAGCTTTTCTTAACTACCGTACCAATTATATCCTTGAATTTCTGAGTCTCATATTTTCTTTGCCAGTGGTTCTAAATATAATGCAAATAACAGTGGAAAGAGGACACTCCTGCCCAGTTCCTTTGCTCAAGCAGAAATTAAGAGAAGACCCCACCCACTTTAATTTTTGCCTCCAGTCTTTCATGTATCCTTGTAATCCATCTTATAATTTTTTCAGGAAATGCAAATGCTTCCATTGCCCTGCTTATACAATCCCAGCTTACTCTGTCATATGCTTTGTCTGCATCAAGATCCAAGGACAATGGTATTTTCTTACATTCTGCTTCCTTCTGGATTATCAGTGTTCTGTTAATGTTGTCATATGTTTGCCTCCCTGCCACTAAACCTCACTGATCCATATCTATTACTTTTGGAAATACTTTTGACAATACTTTTGACATTCTTTTAGCCATTATAGACACAAACACTTTATAATCATGGTTTGTTATGGAAATGGGGCTGTATGAACCTGGATCTGATGGAGCTTTACCCTCTTTAGGTATTACAGCGACCACTGATTTCTTAAAGGATGTTGGTGCTTCTCCTCTTCCTAAAATACTGTTAAACAAACCCTTCCAGATCGTTATCAGTTGTTTCCCCTCCTAGCCTCCAAACTTCCATAGGAATTCCCTGTAGATTGGTTATACATCACCATTTTTATCTCATTGTCTCCCTTCCTAACTGTTAGGAATTGAGCCTCATCTGCCTCTAACCTTGGCATATTTAATTCTTTCTTAAACATTTCCACTTGTTTCTTTTCTTGATTTCCGTATTTCTCTGCTTTGTACAGACTTTCATAGAATTTCTGCAATATTTCTAATACCTCTACTGGATCTGTTGTTACCTTCCTTGTTTTAGGCTCCCTAAAGATGGCAGCAGCCCTTTTTACTTTATGTTGTCTGAGTCGTTGTTCTAAAAGTTTTTGTGCTGTAGTGTTATTATCAAAAAACAGTTGCTTAATAGCAGTCTTTCTAAACTCGTGTAAATTGTCAAGGTAATCCCTTATTTTCTGCTTAGCATTCTGCAGTTAATCCTCTTCTTGTTCTATGAGATTCCTCCTATTCTGCAATACTTTAACATTTTTCAGTCCCTCTAAATAATTCTTGTTACTTTTTAACCATATCTCCCTTTCTTTTATTTCCACCCTATTTTTAAACTCCACCTTAATTCTATCCCACTCCCTAGCTATATTTTCAGAAGTAATTACATCTTCTTGGATAACTCTTGAATAATCTCCACTACCCATTCCTTAAATTCCTCTCTTTTCATTAGATAGGTGAGAAAGCTCCAGTAGTTCATTTTTGTTTCATTATTCTCAGTTTTATTTTAGTTATGATTGGCGCATGATCTGAAATAGTTATTGGGTTTGTATCAAGACCTTCAATTAAATACACATTTCTGTGAAATGTAAATTCTGTCTAGCTTAGCCTAGTTTTTTGTATCTTGAGGAAATAATATGTAAATTCACTTTGAACTCCTGTTCCTGAATTCCCATCTTCCATGCCAAATATTGTCATACATTTCTTCAAAAATATACTCTCCTTTGTTATACTTCCTCTTCTGGGCCCACAGATACATCTTCACTGCTGCAAATCAAATTCCAGTGCCCACCTATAATATTACTTGCTGAAAACTGATTATTTCTCCCAGAATTTTCTTAAGTTCCATTAAAGCAGTTTTAGGTGGAATATAATTACATGCCACTTTAACCTTCCTCCCTTCACAGTAGTCCATCAGCACTACAGATCTGCCCTTATCTTTTATATCCCCTTCTATTACTATTGGAGCTCCACTTGCAATTGATACAAGTACTCTTCATTTCCTTCCATCCTGAAGACCTTTTTTAATGTTAAATTCACATGTTCAGTTCTTTCCAAGTGTCTCCTGTGTCATAGCTATTTGCATTCTATATTTTTAATATAGTTCACTATTCTTCCTTTTTTGTATTTATCTGTGAGACCATTAACATTTAATGGCATTATATAGAGAGCATCATTGTTCATAGGTTCATAGGTTTATACTAGGCTATCTGCCCGAAGGCATTTATAAGCCTAGCCCAAAGTTTTGTGGCTTACGCCACCCCTTATGTTAAAAAATACTGTGCCCATTAGTTTGTTGTGCCTCTGTCCAGCAGTGACACAGAGATGATTCCCGGGGTAAACCTACGATCTCCCATCCACCGGTCAAGATTTCTCTTGAACAGAGCCAGCGAGGTGCTCTGCCTCACATGGACCGGGATTTTATTCCACAGCATAGGGAGTCTCTGGGTGACAAATCTATCCCTCCAGCATGTCCTATTTATATCTGTGCTAAGGTGTAAGTCGCTTGCTCTAGTGGATCTGGTAGATTTGGATTTTTTGAGGTGGAGCATGTCCATTAATTCTGGGTTGGACATGGCCTTGTATGTCAGGCACAGGTCACCTCTGAGCAGACGGTATGCGACTGAATAGAGCTGGAGTTTCTTCAGTCTGGCAGCATATGACAGAGTTTGGAGTCCCTTTATCCTTTTGGTGAGGAACTTTTGGGGTCTCTCCAATTGCTGCAGGTGTCGGGTGAGATACATCACGAATGGAGCATTGTACTCGATCATTGGTCTGATAAGTGAAGAGAACAGGGGAACAATGACCTCACTTGATCTGGATGTGAATCCCTTCATGATCAGGTGGGCAATGTAGAAGGTCTTTCTAACCACTTTAGCAATGTGAGTGTCAAAAGAAAGGCCACAGTCAACCTGGGTCCCCAGGTCCCTGATAACCTCTTCTGTGCTTAGTGGATTGACACCTATATGGTAGCTTGGGGTTACCTTGTTTTTCCCGAAGGGTATGACTATACATTTTTTGGCATTTAACTTCAGGCCATGGCTCTGGCACTAGCTATCAGTTTCCATGAGACCCCTCTGAAGGATATCTGTGTCAGATGTACTTTCCACTATGGCGCCCAGTTTGCAGTCATCTGCAAACTTCATCAGCCATAGTCCTCCTATGTTTGCCTGTACTTCTGAGAAGTAGATGGCGAACAACAGGGGGCCAAGGACTGAGCCCTGTGGGACACCACTTGTGACCGGCTTGGAGTCTGACATGGCGCCAGCAACTCTAACCCTGTGGGTTCTGTCCTTTAGCCAGTTTGCAACCCATCTTGTGACATATGGGTTTACATTTAAGCTGGTAAGTTTCTCTATAATACCCGAGTGTGGTATTGTGTGGAAAGCTTTTGCAAGGTCAAGGTAGGCTGTATGGACTGCCTTTCCCTCATCAATGGCCTTGGTGACTGTTTCGAAGAAGTCGACCAAGTTCAAAAGGCATGATCTGCCCTTGACAAAGCCAAACTGGGTCGGGTCCAATGTCTGCAAGTCCCCTATGTCTTTGTTTATGAGTTCCATTATGATCCTCTCCATAGCTTTGCAGACCAGGCTTGTTAAGCTTATGGGGCGGTAGTTACCAAGGTCTGTAGAGGCACCGCCTTTGTGGAGTGGGACCACAGTTGCGTACGCCACTCCTTTGGCACGTATCCTGTGGCAAGGCTAAGATTAAACAGCTGCCTTATGTGTGGGTTTAGTTCCTCGTTGAGTTTGTGTAGCACACATCCAGGGACACCATCCGGTCCCATTGATGCTGTGTTTTTAGCTTTAGAGAGAGCAGCTTTCACCTGCGCATTTGAGATGTCTGGGAGGCTACACTCCGCTGGGATAGTTATCTCTCCTTTTGGGGAGAGGGTGAAGTTTGCACTGAACCTGTTTGCCAGTATGTTGGCAATGTCTGTGGGTTCAGTGATTTTTGTATCATTTTGGACTAATTCTGAGCATATCTGGGAGTTTCCACCCAGGTTTCTAACATAGCTGAAGAAGGCCTTATGATTGTCTTTTGAATCTATGGCAATTTTTCTCTCAAAGTTGGCCTTGGATGATTTTATGAGTGCTCATATTTTTTTACTAATAATGATCAAGGGTGTCTTCTTTTTATGGATTTTGCTCTATCATGTAACAGCTTTCTCCTCTTATTGTAAAGTTTGTTTATGGCTGGGGTCCACCAGACTGGACGTTTGCCCTTGGTGGAAAGAGCCTTGGTTTTATTAGGGATTGCCTGATCCATGCAGTCCTGGAGGTGTTCATAGAAGGCATTTGTAAGGGCTTCCGCAGCTTGGGTTGTGGTTTCCACTGGCTCGGGGGCCTTGAAAGATACCACACCAGTCTTGAGTAGTGTGAAGTTTGCTTTAGAGAAGTTCTTCACTGTGGTCTTTTTTGTTTGGGGTGGGGGCGGGATGTGGATTTCCAGTGAGATTAGTTTGTGATATGATCTCACCAATGAGGGATATACTTCCGGTGTGGAGCATTTTGTCCCCATGTTTGTGATGATGAGATCTAGTATATTTTCTCCTCTTGTGGGAATGGTGACTAGTTGTTCCATGGCATTTGAATTTATGAACTCCAGGAACCTTTGGGCTAGAAAGTTGGGGCTTGAGTAATGTTCCCAGTCTATATTCGGGTAGTTGAAGTCACCCAATATAATGGTGTTTGGAGATATACCCTCCAGTCTCTTCAGGAAGGCTGTGTGGGGTTCCTGAGTTTGAGAGGGTGGCCTGTAGCATGCTACAAATTGTAGAGCAGTTTTGCCTATGGTTAATTGCACCTGGATGGTTTCCGATGCTTCGTGCGTTGCCACCAACCTGGAGGTGTGGGTATCCTTGATGAATATGGATACACCCCCTCCTTTTGTGGTGTGGTCCGGGTTTTGGGGCCGGAACGCATGATATGAGGTAAAACCTGATAGTGCCGGGGTGCTCTCAGGAGCCTTGAACCAGGTTTCAGTCACAGCACAGACATCGATGTTCTCCATACTGAGGGCCTCGAGTGCGTGCATTTTGAGATTTAGACTTCTGGCATTGAGCAGCATTACCCTTAGTTTCTTCCCATTTTTGTTTTCTAGGGTGGTAGATTTAGAATTTGAGCCTTGCCTAAAAAGGCACTATGGGGGTGGCAAGAGCCTTAGCCAATATTCGGAATCCCAGGGGTGACAGGTGCAAGCCGTCCCTTGCGAAGCAGCGTGGCTTGTCAAGCATGTCATCCCAGGCAGACAGACACTGGATCCCCTTTGAATGACACCAGAAATTAAGCCAATTGTTAAAGCTGATCATCTTGTCTCTATGTTGTGGCATCATTCTTGGTGAAGGAAGGATACTGCTCAGGGTCATACCTGCCTGGGCTACATAATCAGAGAGCTCCTCTATGTTGTATTAAAATGTTATTATTAATGGACTACTGTGAAGAGAGGAGGGTTTAATTGGCATGTATTTATATTCCACCTAAAACTGCTTTAATGGAACTTAAGAAAATTCTGGGAGAAATAATCAGTTTTCAGCAAGGAATGCCACCAAAACCTTCCCACCAAAACCTTATTTCCATCCACAAACCCAAGCGCCCTGCTGGTCAACTTCTACTCTCCTATTCCCTAGCTAAAAAATGGAATGCCCTACCCTCTACTTTAAGGACATGTGACAACCTACACTCCTTCAAAACACAGCTCCATTACTACCAGCAAACTCAAAGAAAATGTAACTGCTCTCTTTATTCTTCACCACCCAAGCTCTCATCCCCCGACTCTCCTGGCTAAACTTCCATACCTTACTAATTTTCCCCTATCCTTCTTCATTAATGTAACCAACTTATTTGCATCCTCCTTTGCTATATGCCTCTCTTCCTCCAGGACAATCCTCATTTAACCATCCTATTTCCTTAATTATTAACTACTTAAATATTGAAAGCTTTTACCAGCTGTCTGTGGAACTTCCACCCAATTTTTGTCTGTAAAACAAATATTTTTTTGCTTATATCTTGTTTATGTATTTTATTTTATTTTACTTGTACTTTATTGTAGTGTGACTATTTGAATTTGTAACATTGTTCTGTGGAGCTTTTCTCCCCGGGCCTCCACTGAAAACGGGCCCCGGTCAACAACTGGAATCAATAAATAAATAGTAAATAAATTATTCCCACCTTTTATGCATAACACTTTTTTGTCAAATGTCTAGTTCTAGCTTTTGTGTTACATGCATACACTGTTTGGCAGGTTGAACTTTTATATAGTTGTTTCGTGTCATAGCCATTTCAGCCTATGTCACATCTTACAAAACATTTCCCCCAATACCCCCTAAAGCCTATTAATTTAATACTATCGCACAGAGCTGTGTACATACCCTCCTAATAGAAACAAATGTCCCAAACTAACAACCACACTCATAGGCTTGAGTTAACCTAAAAGAAAGGTTATCCATGCCAAGATGCATGGTGTAGCCTGTGCTTTTACTAAGTGCTAACAGGTTTGGTTTTATCTTTATAGCTCTCCTAGCTGGGAAAAACACTTAATACAGTTGGAGAACATTATCTCCTAGCTAGTTTCTCTTTTCTGTTGTACTTTTTCCCAAGCCAATCACTCTCCAGCAGAGTATAACCAATATCTCTATCAGATTGTCTGCATGGAGAGATGAGAACCAACCAGCCAATTTCTCATTATCAGATTGTTTCCATAGAGGCATGAGGGCCAGATACAGAATTGCTACTAAGCATACATTCATTTCCTTAAAAAGCTCATAGTTTCATAGGTACGTACTAGGCTAATGGCCCTGGAGCCTTTACAAGCCTAGCCCATAGGATTACCCTGGCATCATGCCACCCGACCTTAGTTCCTAGAGCCTCTGTCGAGTAGAGGCACTGGAGTGATTCCCCTTGGTGAATTTTCTAATTCCCATCCACTCATCAAAATTTCTCTTGGAGAGCCAGTGAGGTGCCCTGCTTGAAATGTATGAGAAGTCTGTTCCATAGCACGGGCAGTCTCTGGGTTATGAACCTGTCCCTCCACCATGTTCTGTTGATTGTGGTAATAAGGTTGAGGTCTCTGGAGCGTGTGGTATGGAGGGATTGGGATTTCTTTAGATGTAGCATTTCTGACAGACCTGGGTTAGAGATGGCTTTGCAAGTCAAGCAGAGATAGCCTCTTAGTAGGCGATGTGAGACAGAGAATAGTTGGAGTTTTTGAGTGTGTCCATATATAGGACAAGTGTTTAAGGCCTAGGATCCTCTTTGTGAAGTACTTTTGCGGCCTTTCCAGTTGTTGCAGGTGTCTAGTGAAGTACATGCCAAATGGGGCATTGTACTCGATGATTGGCCTAATGAGGGAAGAGTAGAAGGAGACAATGACCTCTTTCTTCCTAGATGCAAAACCCTTAGTAATGAGATGTGTCACATAGAAGGACTTTCTGACCACAGTGGCAGTGTGGTGCTCAAAAGAGAGGTTGCTGTCAACCTGTGTTCCTAGATCTCTTATAACGACTTCTGTGTTCAGTGGACTACCATCGATGTGATAATTCAAGGGGAGCCGGGTTTTTCCCAAGGGGGATGAAGACACATTATTTGGTATATAGCTTAAAGCCATGGTTCTGACACCGGTCGTTGATCTCATTGAAGCCTTTCTGTAGGATGTCAACATCACTTGCGGAGTTAATAGCTCCCAGCTTGCAATCATCTGTGAACTTTGTCAGCCAGAGTCCCTTTGTGTTGGCCTGGACTTCAGAGAAGTAGATACCAAACAGGAGAGGACCCAGGACCAAACCCTGTGGGACTCAACTTGTGACTGGTCGACAGTCTGACTTGGAGTCAGCTACTTTCACACTGTGGGTTCTATCTGTGAGCCAGTTTGCAACCCACCTAGTGATATAGGGGTTGATGCTTAGCTTAGTGAGTTTTTCTATGATTCCTGAGTGGGGAATGGTATCAAAGGCCTTGGCCAGATCAGGGCAGGCTGTATGAACCAACTTGCCTTCGTCCACACTTCTGGTGACTGACTGCAAGAAGTCAACCAAGTTGAACAGGCATGATCTACCCTTCACAAAACCAAACTGTGCAGGATCCAGAGTTTGGAGATTCCCTATATCCTTGTTTATTAGGTCCATGATGATACTTTCCATAGCTTTGCATATCAGACTAGTCAGTCTAATGGGGCAATAGTTCCCAGGGTCTGTAGTCACGCCTCCCTTGTGGAGAGGGATGACTGTAGCAGTGCTCCATTTGGTAGGGGCAAAGCCTGAAGTGAGGCTGTGATTGAACAGGGCACACAGGTGAGGTGCCAGTTCACTCTGTAGTTCATGTAGAACACATCCAGGGATATTGTCAGGTTCCATAGAAGCTGTATTCTTGGCCTTGGACAGTGCTGTTTTAACCTGTGCAGCAGTAATACTGGGTGCCTGGCAGTCTACTGGTGGTGTGATTGGTCCTTGGGGGGGGGGGGGGCGGTAAAGTTCGCACTTAATCTATTGGCCAGTATATTGGCAATATCTGTTGGCTTGGTGTAGGAGGTACCATTGTGCAGTAGCTCAGAGCAAATCTGTGTATTACCATGGAGATTCTTTACATAACTATAGAAGGCCTTATGGTTGTCTTTTCTATCTGCTGCAATTCTGTTTTCATAGCTAGCTTTAGAGGATTTGATGAGGGATCTCAACTTTTTGTTGAGGCTGATAAGGGAGTTTTTCTAGTCTTGGGACTTCACCTTATTCCGCATCAGTTTCCTCCTCCTTTTGTGAAGTTTGTGTATGACAGGGGACACACCAGATCGGCTTCCTTTTTTGAGGGGAGCATCTTGGTTCTGTTGGGTATGGCGAGATCCATGCATTTGTGTACGTGTTCGTGCAGTGCATTGGTGTATGATTTGATGGTCATGCAAATATTCTCCATTTGCATGGGTGCTGTGAAGTTAGGTGCCTAGAGATAGCTTTGCAGAAGTTTTTCGTGGCGGTTACCTTTGTGGGGGGTGGGGGTGATGGGAAGGATGTGGATTTCCAAGGTGTTTAGATTGTGGTCGGCTCTAACCAGGAAGGAGTTCACTTTTGGTGTAGTCACCCATGTTAGTAATGACCATGTCAAGGATGTTGCTACCTCTAGTGGGAGTAAGATCGAGCTGGTCCAGGGCATTGGCATTAATGAATTCCAGAAAGCGTTGGGCAAGTTTATTGGTACACTAGTAGTTTTCCCAGTTAATGGAGAGATAGCTGAAGTCGCCTAGTGTGAGAGTGTTAGGTTGGACCCTAATATTCTCCAGGGTGCATATGAACATGGAGTGTGAGTCTTGGGACATGGTTGGGGTCCTATAGCAGGCTACGACCTAAATCACTTTCTTACCCAATGTTAGTTGTACCTGAAGTATTTCAGATGCATTATATTGGGCTACCAGTCTGGAGATGTGCATATCCTTTATTAATATGGAAACACCACCGCCTTCGGAGCTTTGGTCCAAGTTCTTGGAACGAAAGGTGTGGAATGATCTATAGCCTGGCAGTTCAGGGGTGCTGTCTGCTGCCTTGAACCAGATCTCTGTTATAGCACAAATGTCAGTGTTCTCCATTTTAAGTAGTGCTTTGAGCTAGTGCATTTTGAGATTTAGACTTCTAGCATTGAGCAGCATGACCCTCATATTGCATTTGTTTGTAGCTGTTACGGTGGTAATTTGGTCTTTGCAACACTGCCTAAAAAAGGCACTATAGGGGTGGCAAGAGCCTTGACCAGTATCCGGAAACCCAGGGGTGACAGAGGCAGGCCATCTCTGGCAAAGCGTCAAGGTCCGTCAATCATGTCATCCCAGGCAGACAGATACTGGATTCCCTTAGAATGACACCAGAAACTTAGCAATTGTTGAGATCAATCATTTTCTGCTTGTACTGTGGTATCATTCTGTGTGATGGTAGGATGCTGCTCAGAGGTAGCATCATACCCACCTGGGCTACATAATCCGAGAGCTCCTCCATGTCTCTTTTCATGTAATCCAGGGAGGTACATCTTAAGTCATTCACACACACATGTACAATGACAGTCGTATTTGTACCTGTTGTTGAGAGACCTTAGTGCGTGCGTTATGTGGTGAATCCTGGCACCTGACAGGCAGCTGACTGTTACTTTCACCTTATTCAACCTAGTGAGTGGGGCATCAGTGTGCCTCACTATTGAGTCACCTGTGACTAGTTTGTTGGGCATCCTGGTTGAGTGACACACTGTTTAATAGAGTTATGTGTCTTGTGATTAGTATTATGCTGTGGTGGTCGAGTGCATTTCTGCCTTGGAGGTCTCTGCTGTTTGGGTAGATTTTTATTGAGAGTCACAGTGAAGGCGGGTGTGTGGCTTGTGGTTTTATGTGAAGACAGTGCTGGTGTGTGTTCTGGAGGGCTGTGTTTTATGTGGTGTGGTACAAGTGTTGACCCTCTTTCTCTTGACCAGCTATTCTGGTCTTGGCTGGAGAGTGTGTGGCTTCCAATTTGGATATATAAGTGCATCTCTCACAAGTCTGAATGTTGGGAGGTAAGAGCAGATAAGGGGAGAGGGTTGTCAGTGTACATGAGGCAGTTGCTACATTGCCTCAGGATGCCCAAGTTCACCAGGTTAATAGGAGAAAGCACAGGGAACTGATCTTTAGACATGCCTGGAGGGGTGGACATTAATAATAAGTACTGGAGCTGTTTCCCCTGTAGAACGTTTAGTGCTGGCAGCACTTGTGTGGTACAATAATTGCTGCAATAAGTCTGGTAGAGTGCTAAACTAATATGCTAGTAAAAGTGCAGGATAGGAGAGAACTAGCAGATAAGGAAAAACTTGAAGAGGAGACTTTGGCACCGCTCAGAAGCTTACAAACAGTCCTGGATACAGCAATTCTGTATCTGGACTAGACTAGTTACAGGAAAGGCTGGAAACAAGCGGAAATGTGGGCTTTTAAACCAGAAAGTTGAAAGACATGAAAAAACTGCCCAAACGGCCAATAAACTATAATTTCTATGCCAGAAACCACTCCTCTTGTGGTAGATAGGCTACCTAGTGCTTACCAGTCCCACTAACAAGCTAGAAGGCTTCCCTCTAACACAGAAAGGCTTGGGGGGCTCAGAAGCTTACAGGCAGTCCTGGATACAGCATATCTGTATCTGGACTAGACTAGTTACAGAAAAGGCATGAAACAAGTGCAAATGCGGGCTTTTAAACCAGAAAGTTGAAAGAGATGGAAAACGGCCAATAAACTACAATTTCTGGGCCAGAAACCACTCCTCTTGTGGTAGATAGGCTACCTAGTACTTACCACTCCCACTGAGAAGCTAGAAGGCTTCCCTCCAGCACAGAAAGGGGCACAGAAGCTTAGCAGCAGTCCTGGATACAGCAAATCTCTATCTGAACTACACTAGTTACAGAAAAGGCAGGAAACAAGTGCAAACACTGGCTTTTAAACCAGAAAGTTAAAAGAGATGGAAAAACTCTTTTATTTTGTAATTCTTTGGTAGTCCTCTCTTATTTTGTAATTCTTTGGAAGAGGTAATTTCCTCTTACCCCTCCCACTACAACTAACCCTCAGATTTTACATCTTTCTCTATCTTACTCCTACCCCCTCTTTCTTATCCTTTATCTCTTTACTCTATTTTTGACATAAGTCTAGGATACTACCTTCTACTTCATCTCTCTTACTTCCTCTCTTCCATCTCTCACATATTTTACTCTTCTCACCATGGCTCCCTACATGCCAACCCAGTTTACCTCCTATCCTACTATGAGGAATCACTTTACGACCAATCTTTCTATACACACAAACACACTACAACATTGTTCTCTCCACCTAATTCATATCCATATACTCCTTCTACCCCCAACTTCCAACTACCTAAATTCCATAGACTTAAACACCTCAACTATGTCTTGCCTACGGATAACAAATCTAAAACACTTTCCCTTCTGGTATGTAAGCTCACGTTCAAACCTAGAAATCCTACCCTTCAAGATGGGGACATCCACCCCAACCCTGGACCTACTTTCCCTTCTCCCCTAGTGTCAATACACAAACTCGATAACACCTTCCTAATAGGACATCTTAATACCCAAAGCATAAACAACAAAATACTCCACCTGCATGCCCTCCTTCATACACATTCATTTGTTATTCTCTGCCTCACAGAGACATGGCTAAAACCAACCACCAAAGACACTGAGATTATTCCCCAAGGCTACAATATAGTTAGACTCGACCGTCCCAACCGCAAAGGTGGTGGAGTTGCAATTCTTTTTAAAAATCATCTGAATATCACTACCCTTCCTGCCTTTCCATCCCAAGATAGCAAGTTAGAAGCAATCATTACAAAACTCCAGTTAAATTCAAAAAAATCCCTTTATATTATCTGTATGTACCTCCCACCTGGTGACAATATACCAATCCTGGAAAATTATCTTAGTTGGATATCTACATATCCCCAAGAAACTATTATACTAGGTGACCTGAACATAGACTGGAATAACATTAATACTGAAAATCCTTCTTCTCATATCAACCTACGGCTTTATCCAAACCATCACCTCTACTACTAGGCTGAACAAACATAGTAATAGAGAAAGCATTTTAGACTGGATACTTATAAATAGAATTAAAGATAACTACAAAGCAGGAACCTTGCCAGATGATATCAGTGACCACTCCTTAACATTCATAATAAAGGAAAAAGCCGATTGTGTAAACCCACCCACTACAAGAAAAATACGCACCATCAAACATTTTAATCCCGATCTATTTCAGGCTGAACTTAGTGCATGCAACTGGAATCCCTTAAAAACACTTCCTCTTGAAAATGCAGTATTATACTTCAACAAAATCTTTTATCCATTCTTGACTTACATGCTCCTGAACGCATCATTAGAATGAAATCTCCCTTGGCTCTCCCATGAAACCAAAAAACTTATTCTCACCAGAAATAAAGTCTGGGCCTCATGGAGATCCCATAGAAATAACCTAGATCTTCTACACTTCCGCCAGCTCAGAAATCTAACTAAAAAGGCAATAATATCTGACAAAAAGAAATTCTACTATGAACTACAACAAACCCATGTCAATAATTCTAAACTTTTCTGGTCTTCTGTCAATAGACTTCTCTCCCCAGGTACTTCCAAAACACCTTCCCCTATTAATGCTGACCCTGACACCCCTCAGCAAACTGCAGATGCTTCCAACTCCTTCTTCACTGAAACTATCCAAGCTCTAGCTAAACAACTAAATGCCAACAACTTAAACCCACCAAGTAACCTAACAAACTCTACCTTTAAATTCTCTCTACAACCTGTCTCCACATCTTACATATACAGACTCCTGCACAAACTAAAACCCTGTACCCCCCTCTGCTGATAAGCTCCCCTCACTCTTTCTACAAAAGGCTGCTAAGGTTATCGCATATCCTATATCTATCCTCATAAATAGGACAATCAAAGAAGGAAACATCCCAGATATCTGGAAAGTCTCTCATATTATCCCACTTCATAAAGGTGGAAACTCCTTAGAATACTCTAACTATAGACCTATTGCTCTCCTCTCACCTTTAGCCAAGATTATGGAGAAATGTATCCACCATCAACTTGTACAACATCTCTCTCTTCACAACATAATAGCAAACTCTCAACACGGTTTTAGACCACATCATAGTACTACTACTGCCCTGCTTTCCTTTGTAGACACTATTGATCAAAACCGTAATAACAACCTACTCTGTTCTGCCCTCTTCATTGACCTCTCCAAAGCATTCGATATGGTCAACCACTCTTTATTAATTAATACTCTTGAATCCCTATCTTTTGATATCCCAGCCATTAAATGGTTTAATTCCTATCTCACAAATAGAAAACAAGCTGTTCTTTGGGACAACCATATTTCTTCACTTTTGCCTGTTTCTATCAGAGTTCCACAAGGCTCGATTCTTGGCCCACTTCTCTTTTCTCTCTTCATTAATGATCTTCATACTATAATCCCTCAAGCAACCTGCATTCAATATGCTGATGATTCTACGCTCATCTGCTCGCATCCTCCACCCCAGAGCTTATCTCTCTTACTCAAAAGTCTTTAATACCATAGAAACATGGTTCTCCAGTCGATTCCTCCTATTAAATGCTAAAAACTAAACTGCTCCTTTTCACACCCACTTCTAGGACATCCCCTTAAACTTCTCCATCTCCTCCAACAGTGCCACTGTCATTTCACCTGACTCTACCACTAAATTGTTAGGTATTACCATTGATAATAATCTCTTTCAACCAACACATAAACAACTCCATAAAACAAGTCAACAGAAAAATAGGATCCTTATATCGAATCAGACCATTCCTTACTCCATCTACCAGAACTAGCATTGCTCACTCCCATCTTATTTCTACTCTTCTTTATGCCTCACCTATCTTCACCAACCTCAAGAAAAACAACCTAAACAAACTAACAACCTGCTACAATAACATTGCTCGCTCCAGCCGCTACAGGTAACACCTACAGAACTCATCACTGTGTTAACTTGAAGCAACTAGGCTGGCTAGAGTATCAGAACTATCTTGCAATCCACCAACTTACCATTGCCCACAAAATACTGTACCAACCAAACAACACCCCTATACTCTCTCAACTCATAATCCCTATAATAATCTCAACTCTCTCCGCTCATCTAGTAAGCTATTGACTAGTTCCATAAAATCAAACAACACTGCTGGTGACTCCTTTTACCAATTCTGTAGGTTCAAAATGGAATTAGTTACCTAGCAACATAACAAAGATTACATCACTGCCTCTCTTCAAACAAAATATTAAACTCCACTTCCAAAATCACTGGCTCTGCTCCTGTAGCAAACCTGATTAACCCGATTCCCAATACTTCAACTTTACTTATAACTACCTCTTCTCTGACTTTACTTCTCCACTTGGCATTCTTCCCTTCCTCCCACACTGTCTTCTAATTCGCTTCCTTGCCTATTACTGTCCTAACTTCATACTTTTTCTTAATCTAATTCCCTTTTATTTTTTTTTCCCCTTATTCTTTACACTCTTTTTCTTTACCTACTTTCCCTGTATCCATATCTTACATGTATCTCTGTTTTCTCTGTATAAAATTTAATATCTTTTTTCCCTAGACTGTAACTGTGAGGGGAAGTAATTAATTCATGCACCTTTAATTTTAAGACATATAGCTTCTTATTTTCTTGTAACTATGTATGATAGAAATTAACACTTGTAGTAACAATCTTAAATTGTTCAGTTTGTTATTATTGTTTTCATTAACATGCATACTGATATTCTTTTTTTGTCTCTATGTACTTATTTTTGTGGAGCTTTTCTCCCCGGGCCTCTACTGAAAATGGAATTTTCTCCAGCTAGACTAGCCCGGTCAACAAATGTAAAATAAAATAAATAAAAATAATATCGGTGTTATGTTATTAATCAATTTATGTGTAATCAAGATTAAGTAGGAAGGGTGTGGGTATTTAATGGTTAGATTTCAGTATCATTTTGTTCTGAGGAAGTCTTTTATAGTGTTTGGATGAAAGTGCTTAACCTGTTGGTGGAGACTGCTTTTTGGTTGATAATAAAATGCTTGGAATTCAGTCGCTGTGGCCAGTGGTGTTCTTTTTTTGTGGATATTGTTGGACTCTTGGTTACTGTGTTTGGTATGTGGTCGTTGACGTACCCTGGGACATAGAAAGTCTGGATTTCAGTGGTGAGGTTAGTGGAACTACTACACAAAGTCAACCAGCAGTTGGTGGAGCACACGGCTCAAATTAAAGCTTTAATGGACAAACAACACAATGAGGGGGGTAGCAGCATTTTTGGATGCTTGGGCTACCCACTTACCCAACCCATGCAAATTAATCTTGTACCTTGTACCATCTAGTGTGGTGGTGGACAGTGAACCTAATCCATTATTATGCAGGAGTGGACCTTATGAAAATAATGATAAAATACAACGGTCATACAATTGGGCAGTTTGCCAGTGAGCTGGAACAACAAAATGAGTTTATCAAGAAGGACCTATTCTTTGAGCATTATCAGTCCAATTCTAACAATATGTTAGCCGGTATTGAAAATAGTTGTCGCAATATTTTCCAGCGAAAAGTCAATAAATTTTAAAAGGGACAGTGACAAATATATTAAAGGCAAGGCATATCCTTTCTCGGCTGGTCGGCATGGTAACAAAATGAATTCAACCAATCAGGAAACCGATCCAAACAACGAAGTGACGTTGCCGCCGAGCAGTTAGCAGCGGCAAATGGATTCCTCTTTATATGACAGCCCCAGAAGATCTGAGAGGCTGAAAGAGAAGGGGCAAGGCATACATCAAACGGGGAATGATGCCAGGAGATTTGTGGAGCAGGGAGTGAGGGCGAAGGACCACAGATATCAGCATCAGCGTCAGCAGAATTATGGGCCGAGGAGATTTTAATGGGCTCCCTGGGTGAAGTAAGTTTATATTTTGAAGCTGAGCCTGTGAAAAGCATTGATTATGGACATTCCAATGAGCATACTGACGGTGGCGTTGTAAATGGAGGTAACTTAAGCGATGATGAACTGAATGACATGGACGTTGTTTTTGTTAATAAAGGACATATTGCTGAATTTAGCAATGTACATGGTGATAGGGCGGCCACGGTGGTGCAGTGGTTAGCATTGCTGCCTCACAGCAAGAGGTTCTCCAGTTCGATCCTCGGCTGGGGTGCCTTCTGTGCGGAGTCTGCATGTCCTCCCTGTGGTCGCGTGGGTTTCCTCCAGGTCCTCCGGTTTCCTCCCACATCCCAAAGACATGCTGCAGGTGGATTGGACACTCTAAATTGGCCCTAGGTGTGCGTGTGAGTGTGCCTTCTGTGGAAGGTTGGGCGCCGGGCTGGCAACTCGACACCGTAAAACTCCACTGCCATTCAACGTGCGGACAAGGTGATCCGCGGTAATCCGCTGTGGCGACCCCTAACCGGGAAAAAGCCGAAAGAAGAAGAAGAAGAAGCAATGTACATGGTGATAATATTGAGGTTTTTAATGTAAATGTACAGGTCGAATTTGATATTTTATTTGATGTGTTATTAGACATGGAAAGCAAGGGTGTAACAACCCTGACATTGTCATTAATACATTGGGTGATTATAAGGTATACAATTACTCCAAAAGGTCATTGGGAGTTATGCATGCCGATTTGTTTTCTAACTTTGTGCCAGGTAGACGTGGGATTTTGTCGGATACTTTGATTGACTTAAAGTTGTTCACACAGAAGATGAATTTAAAAATGTGGTTTAAAAGTGGAGCTACCGAAACACATGGGCAAGGTTTAAAAAAGCCTAGTAGTTTCAATCCCCCTGCCAACAGTGTGGTAGCTGTTTATGAGAGGGCATGTGAAATTGATATTAGGGATGGGTTTAAGGCTAAAATAGGAGAGAGGGGTGTTACCTGAATTGACCCTTAATAAAAACATACGTATAATGAAACCTGACAAGGGAAATGGGGCAGTGTTATGGACAAAATGACTATTTTGATAACGTAACAGTGCTTTTAATGGATGAAACTTGTAGTGAAAACAATATTAATGAAATTCACATTGCTTACAGAAAATTGAACTTGTTGCTGAATGACATGTCCTGATGGGACAGATTAACAAAAATTAATATAGGTATTTGAAAAATGAATATCCCATGGTTTCCAATATATTTGGAATACCAAAAATACACAAGGGACTGGAAAATTTAAAGTTTAGGTATGTAGTGGATGGAAAATGTGCCACGACATGTTTTATTAGCAAATATCTTGATTACCACTTACAAAAAGGGCTGGGGGTGTATTCTTATATTACTAAGGATTCATGGCATTTTTAGAAAAATTAAGTAACACAACTATCGTTGACGACACAATTTTGGTTACTGTGGATGTGTAATTTATTTTCCGTGATACCCCATGAAGTAGGGTTGGGAAGGTTGGAACAACAGTTGAACAAAACCCAGTTATTTGACCAAGATCAGATTAATGTGTTTATCATGTTAATGGAGGCTGTGTTGAATAATAATTTTTTGCATTTTGAGGGACAGTTCTATCAACAGCTGACTGGTGTGGCTATGGGGGGGGCTGCATGTGCCCCCATATATGCCAACTATGTAATGTCCTACTGGGAACAGGAATATATATTTCCTAGTAAATTTATGGTCCATATTAAGCATTACATGAGATTCCTGGACGATATTTTTATGGTTTGGGAAGGACCAGAGAGCGAGTTGAAAAAATATTGTTCATATATTAACCAGATGGTGGAATTTTTCAAATTCATTCATGAATGTAGCTCCGAGATGATATCTTATTTAGATGTGAGCTTAAGGATTGACAAAAAGAAGTGTTTGGTATCAGGGATACATAGAAAAGCTACTTCATAGCTGGCACCCTTACCATCAAAAAAAGTCTATAGTAAAAGGACAATTGGTAAGGGCAGCCAGGGTGGTTAGTAATGAGTTGGAGTTTCTTAGTGAAACGGATTATATAATTGGCTTATTCATTAAAAAAGCTTATCCTGAACCCTTATGTGCATTAGTCAAAGAAGAGATTATAAGGAAAAGAAATGAAGGCTTTTACAGAGCCATTCTAACAGGATCCACAATAAAGGTAATGGACAGGAGTGGAAAAAGGCATAGGGGGCAGGACCTTGATGAAATCGTGAAGGAAGGGAGTTTGATCTTTATTACCACATTTAATCGAGATGTGGAATGAGTCACCCAGGTTATTCAGAAAAACTGGGGGCTGTTGCGGTTGAGACAGGGATGTTGAACAAATTGGGGAGAGTCCCGAGATTTGTCTTTAGGAAGGATGGGTCCTTCAAGGACATTTTGGAGATGAGTAGTCAGATGAGATCCCATTGTACTAATAGGACAGTAGACAGTTTTAAATGTGGAAGATATGCAATATGGAAACTGGAAGTAGCTTATGCATTAATAGGACTAGGGTGGAATTTTATGGGCATTTTAATTGCTCAAGTCAGAACGTGGTCTATATGGCTAAATGTGAACACTGCCTAGCATTTTATGTAGGAAAGACCAGTAGGCGTTTTAAAGAAAGGGTGTACAAGCATTTATTCGATATCAGAAATGGTAAAGCCACTAATGCTTTAGCTAGACTCATTTCTGCACATCAGGGACGTGCCTTCAGTTTTTTGTTTTGCAAAAATTGGTCAAAGATTTGCAAGGTAGGGTTTTAGACATGCATCTATACATTTGTGAATTAAAGTGGCAATTGCGTCTGGATGCAACAAATTTCCCAGGTATAAATGACAATGTGAGTATTTCTGCTTTGTTAAAATTGAAATGCATTGTAGGGTAGGTACCCTAGTTTTTAATGGAGCTGTGCAACATTTTAATGTATACAGTTTTGTAAACATACCTCTTTTATGTTGTAATTCTTTGGAAGTAATATTGGTGTGATGTTATTAATCAACTTAGGTGCAATTAAGATTAAGTAGGGAGAGCGTGGGTATTTAATGGTTGGGTTTCGGTATCATGTTGTACTGAGGAAGTCCTAATAGATTTTGGATGAAAGCGTTTAACCTGTTGGTGGAGACTGCTATTTAGTTGATAATAAAACACTTGGAATTCAGTCGCTGTGGCCAGTGGTGTTTTTTTTTTTTTGGACTCTTGGTTATTGTGTTTGGTGAGAGATGGAAAAACTGCACAGGCAGCCAATAAACTACAATTTCTGGGCCAGAAACCACTCCTTGTGGTAGATAGGCTTTTTTATTTACTTGATTTCTCTTCAAACATGTTACTAAATCACTCTAAGGGCCTTAATCCAGTCATTCCCCCATGCAAGGATGAGAAAAAGCACATTCATTTTTTTTTATTTTGTCATTCTCTTTTAACCAGGCTTCCTTATGTTTTACATTGCAGTGCCTACATTTCATAAAACTGAACAAAAAGAAAGAAAGGAGAAAGAGCAGCAGCACCTATTTGTAATCCTCATTACAAGTAAAAATGAGAACTTTACTTTATAGCATGGAAAGAAAACAAAACACTACAAAAATAGTACTATTAAGAAAAAATGTTTCCTTTACTTACAGTTAAGTCTTCCCCTCTCTTCCACTCCCCAAAGCATTTTTCCAAACATTAATGACACAAAGTAGGACTTTAGAGTCCCCCACAAGTCCAACAAATTCTGGAAAAAGTCCAATGTTTCCAGATTTCCTTGTTCTGTCATATTTCACAAATATAATTATTGCATTGTAATCCCACATGAAGTTACTGATCTAAAGTAGTTAACTTCATTTTATCTGCAACCTGTGGGTATTCAGATCCATATCAGATCCGAGCTGACAACTTTCAAGCCTCTGCTCCGAGCTCCTCTCCCTTACCCATAACCCATCACCATCTCCTACCGTCCCTCAGATCTAGTTTGCCGTAAGTGCCTTTTGGCCTTTTTTTGTGTGTATTGAGAGTGTGTTCAGTTAGTTCCCTTTCCTCCCCCAAACGCTTGTTCGTCAGTTTAAAAAAAAGTTTAGTTTGCTGAAGTAGTTTAAAGTAGGCCCTCCCTTAGTTGTGCGTGATTCTAGTGTGTTGGAGTTTAGTAAGTGTGGATGTATGTGTGTGGATGATCAGCCTAAACCTACATTTAAGAAATGCACAAAGTGTGGCCATAAGCTTTCACTGGCGGATGGTCACATTCTGTGTTGTTTGCCTGGGTGTTCCCCATTTATCAGTACAGTGCTGTGTGTGTGTGCCATTTTTAACCCTAGGGCCTTGATGAAGAGGAAGGCCAAACTGGTGACTAAGGGCCTTCAACCTGCTTCCACGCTGGACTCATCAGCCTCTGCTTCCGCAGCTGCTGCCCCCCCCCCAGGCTGGGACTCACCCTTCTACTAGACCTGTTGAAGGGGAGGCCAAAGGAAGAGACAGGAAAAAGGATAGAGACAGAGAGAGAAAAAGGGGATAGGCCCTGTAAACTGTGTCCAGATTGGGAGTCCTTCCCTAGCCCACCTTCCAAGGTGTCGAGACCTGTCTCTCCTTGGCTCCACTCCCCTAGAATCTCCCCGGAGCTGATGGAGCCTTTGGAACTGTGGCTTTCATCCAGATCTTCGCAGCGCCCAGCCAGATCTGAGTCTGTCACTTCCTCACGCTCGAATCTGAGTCTGTCTGAATTGGCTATGGATAGGATGATGAGATTTATTCGGACATAAATCCAGATGGGAGTCTTGCCAGGCCCCTCTCCCTCTGTAGGAGGGACCTCCATGCCCTTCTTTCACCCAATTTTTCCTTCCTGGATCTGGCCTGCGGTTTCAAGGTTTATAGATCGAGGATCTTCGGAGCTGGGGGTTCGGCACCGATGATTCCTCCAACCTCGATGCCGGCGATTACCTTGAGTTCCTCGGATCTGACCAGTTCAGATCCGAGCAACTCTCGGGGCTAAGGATGGGGAGTCGGACCCGAAGGGATGGCGGTATCTAAGGCTCCAAATTTGTTGGATCCAAGATGTTCCTTCAGAGCTCCGGCCACCCCAGCCTCAGCCCCGATCCTCACTGTGGACCCGGGGAGAGCTTCCTCCTTATTGGGTGCTAAGGAGGTGTGCACTCCATCGGCGTTCAACGTGGTGGAGAGGGTTCTCTCCCAAGGATCGAGACCCCAGCCTATTTCCTTGGATTTTGCCCAGACTCCCTCGGATTCAGTTACGACTCCCTTCAGCGTGTCCTAGGGACAGCCTGTGCTAGAGGATCCCCAGGCGGTTCCCCTGGAGGAACCCCTGTGGCTCACGAACCCTCTTCAGAAAGTCTCACTGAAGAGGGTCCTCATAAGCACACGTTTAAAAGGAGGCACTTAATCCCCCCCCCCCCCGAGTCCTTGATAGAAGACACCGATTTAGATGGAGAAGGTTCTCTCAGGTCACCTCCCGAGGATGTCTCCTTTGGAGACCTCATGGAGATCCTCCACCAGAGGGGGAGGTTGGTCTGCCCCAAAACCTTCTACGGATGAATCAGTGTTCCTGGAGGCTTTTGGCATGGGCCCATCTACGTCCTGGGTGTTCATGCCTGTGGATCCCTTGGTGGATCTTATCACCACGTGGGCATGGAAGGAGCCTGACACCACAGAGCCGATACCTAAACGCCCGAACAAGATTCTCTCTCCACCCTTGGACAGACAAGCCTGGTATAAAGGATCCCTCGTGGATGCTATGGTGGTTGCAGCAGCCACCAAGAGGGAACTGACTCGGAAAGTTCCTCGGTCCACCCTCCGGACAAGGAGTCCAGGGCGGTAGATCCATCTGAACGCTGAACTATTTGGCACACCTTATACGACTGAAGCGAGACCTAATCACGGAGTTAACTGAGTCACCCCCGAGTCCTTGTCACTGGAGGACAAGCGTCTGTTCTCTGCGAAAATGTCGACTCTGAAGTCAGTATCAAATACGTCTATGTGCCTCCTTTCCCATGCTATGGAAGGAGCAGCTACGGTGGCTGGTACTGGAGTGGCTATGAGGCAACATGCTTTGCTCAGGCTGTGTCAATTTGCGGACCCCTTCAAGGCGTCTTTCATGAATGCTCCCTTCGATGGTTCTTCTTTTTTTGGGAAGACTGTTTGTGATGCCCTTGTCCAGAGTGAAAAAGGTGGGAAGACTGTCTGCCGTCAGAATCCATTTCTCTAGTCCTCAAAGATCCTTTTCTAGAAATCAGAGAGGGCAAAAGAAGATGTGGTTCCAGAAATCACAGTTTTCCCGGGACTCTCAGGACAACTCATCCTCTAGAGGCAGAGGGAGACAGGACAGATGCCGCCCCAGATGCAGAGGGGGTCTGAGGAACTTTGGGTCTAGGGGACCTTCTCAGAAAGGCTCATGTAGCAGCCCTGAGGGATTGTCCAACTGTCCTACTCTGGAGGCAGTCTTGGGAAGATTATCATTGCACCCGAATGCTTGGGAGTCAGTAACTGCGGATCATTGGGTGCTTCAAATAATATCCAGAGGCTATACCATCCCGTTTGTTACCTCTCCCATCCAAACAAAGCGCCTCCCAGATGTCCCACCCGCTCAAAGGGAGAAGGCAGCACTAGAGATTTCCAAGCTGCTTCACAAATGAGCCATCGAAACGGTCCCCGCTGATCAGTCTGGATCAGGTGTTTACTCTAGGTTCTTTTTAGTGCCAGAAAAGACTGGGACCTCAGGCCCATTTTGGACCTGTCAACCTTAAACCTGGCTGTTGCCAAGCAGAAATTCCGGATGGTCACCCTACAGTCCATTCTACCTTATCTTCGAGAATGCGACTGGATGTGCTCGATAGGCCTCCAGGACACTTACTACCACATCAGAATTCGGAGAAGCTCCAGGAGATTCCTTCACTTCCAGCTGGGAGTCAATCATTTCCAGCTCAAAGCCCTACCCTTCGGTCTCACCACAGCCCCCAGAGTGTTTACCAAGGTGTAAAGGCAGTTGTAGCTGCTCACCTAAGACTTCAGGGAACAGGTATTCCCTTACCTAGATGATTGGCTCCTTGCTTCTTCCACCAAGCATCTTTTTTCCAACCAGAGACTCCTTCCTTCATCTTGCAGACCAGCTAGGGATCACCATCAATATTTCCAAATCCCTCTTGGACCCGGTGCAGATCTTGGACTTTATCGGGGCATGGCTGGACACCCTTCAACTGAAAGTCTTTCTAACTCCAGACAGGGTCCAGAGTCTACGGGCCCATATATCAGTATATTTCTTGGCCCCAGGTTACCGAAGGTGGGCGACATTCTCAGAGCCCTGGGCTCTATGGCTGCAGCAATCTCTATCCTCCCTGTTCATGTCTATACATGCGTATTCTCCAATGGACTCTTGCCGTACAGTGGTCTTTGCTAGATCTCCCCATGGACTATCCAATTCAAATCAGCAAAGCCTGCAAGGCGTCACTCCTCTGGTGGCTCTAATCACCGGAGATCTTAGCGGGACACCCAATTGTTGCACCCACAGCCCAAGCCACAGTGACCACGGATGCCTCCCAGTTCGGGTGGGGGGGTCATTATCTGGGGAAGACAGTCCAAGGCATGTGGTCCCAGATTGAGACCAGATTGCACATCAGTGTTCTGGAGATGAGAGCAGTGCTTTTAGCGTTGCAAGCCTTCCACGCTGTTCTTCCTCCGGGGACTATTGCAATTCAGTCAGACAACATGTCGGTGGTCTGGTACCCAGATCTTATCATCTGTGTTGTGAGGCCATGAGAGCGTGGGAGTGGGTGATCTCCACCAGTCAGCTTCTGATTGCAACGCACATCCCGGGTTGCTCCAACATTTTAGCGGACAGATTGAGTCGGGCTATTCTAATGCCATACGAGTAGTGTCTGAAATCATTGATAGCGGAGGCGATCTTCCTTGCGTGGGGTCAGCCTTGCTGCGATCTCTTCCCATCTCCTTCCAACGTGAAGTGCAATGAGTTCTTCGCTCTGATCCCCTCACCAGGGGATCCCCCCAGAGATGCTGTGGTCCATGCTTGGCCTCCCGGGTTACTGTATGCTTATCCCCCATTACCACTCATTCCGAAGTTTCTTAAGAAAGCTTGCTGACTGGGGTGCAAAGTGATCCTCATTGCCCCATTCTGGTCTGGTTCCCCTTGTTTTGGTCTCATGTTCTAGCTCCTCCGTGGGTTCTGGATCCCTGCCTGGATCTCATTTCTCATCCCTCGGGCGCTTGTCCGCCCAACCTGGACAGCCTCAAGCTGATGGCTAGGTTGCTCCAGTTCCCTTGATTGCCCGGACTCCCGGTCTTTCATCTTCGGTAAAAACTATTCTAGTGGCATCTCATAAGGCCTCCACTATGAAGATTTACCGCAGTAAATGGAAACGATTCGCTATTTGGGGTTCTCAGTGGGACCTTGATCCTGTTACAGCCCCTGTTCCTGCAGTCTTGGATTTCTTAGCCAACATTTTTCAGCAAGGGGCTAGTTCCTCCACTGTGAAAGTGCAACTGGCAGCTATTTCGAATTTCCACATCAGCAAGAACATGAATGCTGTGGACTTTTCTAGACTATGTAAGGCTTTCCTTAAAGGCACCTTTCTTTTGCGTCCTCCAATTAAGGACTCTGTTCCTCCTTGGGACATTACCTTGGTTCTACAGGCTTTAGTTGCTCTTCCCTTCGAACCTGCAGCATCAGTAGATTTGAAGTTCTTATCCTGGAAGACAGCCTTGCTAGTGGCCATTACATCGGCTAGGAGGATTTCTGAGATTCAGGCTCTGTCTGCTGTGCCCCCTTACTTGATCGTTCATAAGGACAGGGTTTCTCTCCGCACAAACCCTTCTTTCTTACCAAAAGTGGCTTCTGAGTCAAACATCAAACAAATTAACCTGCCTATTTTCTTTCCATATTTTCAGAGAACGGGGGTGAATATCAACTGCATTTACTAGGTGTTCATAGGCAACTTCATTTTTATTTACACAGGACGAAGCCCTTCCGTAAGTCTGACCAGTTATTTGTGTCCTTTTCTAAACTCTTTTTGGGTAAAGCCATCTCCAAGGTTTCCTTAGCTAGATGGATTATGTATTTTGCAAATTTAGAAAGACAAAGGTCTGTCCTCGCTTGGTCCTATTAAAGCTCACTCTACCAGATCTATGGCGACTTCTGCTGCCTTTTGGTCTAGGGTCTCATTGGACGGCATTTGTGCGGCAGCAACTTGGGCAGGTCACATACCGTCATTTCTCATTATAAGTTGGATTTGATCTCCAGTGGGAGAGCATCCTTCGGCTCTGCGCTGCTCAGGGATATCCTTCCATGAGGGCCTTCCAGGAGTTTGAGTAGCTGGGGACTCTGTCCCACAGGTTGCAGATAAAACTAAGTTAACTACTTCAGATAAAGAAGTTATGTACTCACCATAACGTTCCATCTGAGTAGTTATACATCATTTTTCTGCAGCCTTTCCACCCTCCTTCCCCCGAACCTGCTCATGGTTTACTCTAGTTTGAGTTGCTGATTAGTTTGAGTAGTGGCAAACTCGATCTGAGGGAAGGTAGGAGATGGTGCTGGGTTATGGGTAAGGGGGAGGAGCTTGGAACTCGGAGCAGATGCTTGAAACGTTGCCGGCTCAGATCCGATATGGATCCGAATACCCACAGGTTGCAGAAAAATGAAATGCAACTACTCAGATGGAACGTTATGGTGAGTACATAACTTCTTTTTATTACTGTTCTCCATCTCCCAAATCCTGTCTCTGCTTCATTTCCAATGTACTCTCAAGTCTTCTAGTCACCTCTCATGCTGCCTTCCTTCTGTCCAACATGTTCCATTGAAACAGTGGAAACGGTTTACAGGTACAGTCTCTCTGTGATCTTTATTACCAGAAGAACAAGAGGTAGAATCTCCTGTTTCACAGTTCACTTTTTGTTGGACAAACTTTTGTATTTTCTTCTTAGCATGTACTTCATAAAAAATATATTTTGCCCCTCCAGGGAAGAATACCATGAAGACAGCTGGGTACAGCAGTTTGAATCTCACACCTGCATCTCTGCATTCCCTGAATAGTGGAATGAATTTACTTCTCTTCTGCCAGGTGTATAGTGAGTAATCATTCTCTGCAAACACTCTACTGTCTCCCACTTTTAGCATTTTGACGTCCTGCCACAGTTTTGTCAGAATCAACTTCTGCTGGTAGGATTGCATCTTTACTATTAAAGGTCTAGGTTGCTTTCTTATACAGCCAGGTTTGGAGCATACACATGATGTGCCTTTTCAACTAACAACTCCTGGTGTAGAGTACCAGTCTAGTTGCTTATTTGTGGTATAAAATTAATGCAGTCTGTTCCTTCCAGCTTCTCTGGTATAGCTGAAAATCTTATGTTTTCCCTACATGCTCTGTCCTCTAATACTGTTATTTTTAGAAACATTGGTTCCTGAGCAGTCTCATATTCAGCCAGGCTTTTCTTCATTTCAGATTCTGATATTTGCAGCTTTATCACCTCATCTGACTGTCAGTTTAAAGCTTCTTCCATTTTTTCCAGCCTTTTGTTTTTGTGTTGATCAGTGTTTCATTTATTATAACCAGGTCTGTGTGCAGTTGTTTTACATCTTCCTGTATGTTACTGGACGTTGTGTATGGAGGTTGCATTGATTTTTGCTGAACAGCTTCAGAACTTCCCCCAGTCAGTGCTGTAGCTGATTTTTTTCCAGGTGCTCCGTATTTCGTTTTTTCCTGGCATCCAGGCAGTACACAAAAGTAGGTGGGCTTTCCCTTCCTTTAATTCCAATGCAAGGAAATGGCAGTTTTAAAAAGTACAAGCAAGTTTCTGGTACCTATACAATACTGGAGCCATAATATCGGGAGAAAATAAACGTAAGGATTGAGTCAAAATGTAGGAAAGGGTGGAGTTTTCTGTTAACAAACATCTGAATGAAAAAGACAATTTGAACTAAACTGCAATGAAATGTTCAGAAAACTAGGTTTGCAGCAAGCTGCAGTAACTGTTTTAGTGTAATTTCTGTTACTCCATGTCATTTTTTCTGACAGTTTTTTTAAGCCCGTAGTCTACATTCTGTAGTCTGGTATTCTCCAGCAGTTTCAAAATGAGAAGCTAAGATTTTAAGAAGTGTGCAGAATAAAGACTTGCTAGTTCATGCCTTGTGTGAAATTTTCTTACAAGTACAGATCTCACTGACTCCCAGTGATGGACTGTTAATGGAGGTGTCAGGTGTTAAGTCATGCATCGTAAAGCTCTGGAGATGTCACTGTCAGTCACACTTCACTGGGCATAGTGAAGGGTCCATTGCTGTGTGGACACGGGCCAGCGCTCTTGGACACCTTTTTTGTGCTGCCGTTTTAATTACTCTGAATAATGTAGTGTGTAACCCCCACACAGTTAATTGAAACAAAAGTCTAGGAAAGGTGGTATTGACCTGATACAGATGGAAACATGTCCTCATCTCACTCTGTAGTAACTAACATTAGAGAATGCGTTGTTCTGTAAGCAGGGCAGACATTTCTTTAGCTGCATTGTTACACTGTGCTACTCAAACTAAATAAAATACGTTAGTATAATAAACTGCTACCAGTTTGAATGTCTGAACTGTAGGTAATGTTTTAACAAATAAAGCTGCACATATTTCTGTTGTAAAAAAAAATACAGTAGGTAAAAGGATATATTTCCTTAGTCTCACTGTAGTGTGATTCAGTTAACTTATGTGAGTCGGTTAACTGAGTTTTGCGAAGTTGCACTTCTGGTTAAGTGCACTTTTGTGAAACCGGTTCTCTACATTCTAATTTTAGAAGTAGTATGTTTTTGGTGATTAGAAGTAGGCCCTTGTATATGCATATGTATGTATGTGTGTGTGTGTGTGTGTGTGTGTGTGTGTGTGTGTGATATATATATATATATATATATATATATATATATATATATGTGTGTGTGTGTATGTATGAATGTGTGTGTGATATATATATAGAGAGAGAGAGAGAGGGAGAGAGATAAGGTCTTGTGTGTGTATACTTTTGGCTCTGAAGTCTCTGGAGCTATTGTATTAGACAAAATTGTTTAACCATTTTGAATAATTGCTGTTTATTTAAAAGTTCAGATTAAAAAATCTTGATTTTATACCGTTTGGATGTGATTAGTATTCCACTCTAGCACCTGCCACTCTTTAGAAGAACTCTATTATGTTTTTTTTGCTTGCTTATTTGAGTTCTGATGTTTTTGTTTGACATTTTGTGGTTCGCTAATTTAGGCTTTCAGTGAAGTGAAGTACACTCATTGATAGATACCTGTGCTGATTCTGTTTTTCCTATGTGCCTCCCTAAACTCCACCATTCCACTGACAGTACATTTTGCTCATCACCTAAGATCCAGAACTTATCTAAACAATCCTGTGTTTGTTTGTGATTGACTGTGCAAGAGATTTATTTTGATTTATGTGTTATTGTTATCACTGTTTTTCACTGTTTGTGGGAAGAAAGGGATAGCTTGAAGACAAAGTGTTACTTTCATTTATATTTTGTTGTTTTACTACTGTTTGTTAGAAAGAGATAGGTTTTAGATAGGCAAACTCCAGCATCCCAAGAGACCTAGTCAACTATAAATTCATGCAGACTGCAGAGAGGACAATTCAGACCTTATCTAAACAGGCCTGTATTGGTTTGTAATTTATTGATCTTTACTGTTTTAAAAAAGTGCAAGTATGTGCAGTATAAAGGTATTCCATTTTTTTGTGACTTTGTTGTAATAGACCCTGATGAAACCTCATTTGTTTATGGGGGAAAGCACAAAGTTTGTATTTTATTTGTGGCCTGATATTAAAGCTTTTCTTTGTCACCATGCTGGCTTTTTGTTTTGGTTTTGATTTCTGTGACTGTCACAAATGGTACAGTTAGCGCAGCAACTTTACTGTACTTAAATATTTCCTGGTGCATTGTTTATGTGATATTTGTCACAGAACTTGATTTAAAATATTTTGGAATTCTTGGTAACTGATTTCGATTATCCTTTTTCTTTATTCTTTTGCAGTTGGAAATGGGTTCCTTAAATGAGTATGCCATTAATGATTTGCTTAAGCACAAGTATCTTTTACAGTGTACTGAATGTTATGTATATATAAAGCTAACACCTGACAACACTGGTGATGTGTTCTTCACGTCAAAAGGTGGGTGATTTGGGTACCAGTAGTAGTCGGTCTAGATTTACTGATGACGATTGAACTTGTTCAGTTGGCACAGCTTGCAGAACTGTTGTTACATATGTTAATGACTGGACTGTTGAGATAAATAATGTTAGGCAAATAGAACAGGTTTAGAGAAAGAAATATCTATTGTCAGTAAAGATCACTCAGCCACAACTGAATAATAATACCACTGACAACTTTGGTAATCTGGATACAGGAATTCAGCAATCTGAGGATTTAGAGCATATAGAATGAAATAAAAGAAAGAAATAAAAAAAATCACAACAAAAAACAAGGAAACAAAAGAAACTGATTGTCTATAAAGCAAAGTGAATGCACATTAAAACTGATACTGTTTTGTTCTGTAACACACTATTTAAAGGGAAAAATATTTTTTTTCTTCTAGAAAACCTTTAGTCTACAGAAAATTCATAATTTTTCCAAAATCTAAGGTAGAAAAAGAGGCAAGTGGCAATGAAAAGGAAGGATGATAGAGCATTACTGTAAGACTGAAGAGGAGAAAGACGCCAATAACATGGCTCAAGCTGTGGCTGCACAAAGCCAGCTGGATGAGAATTGTATACTTGAAATTTAATAAGCAATGAAAGCTGTATGGTTAATAAGACTAATGGTGACAGTCATTTCTTTGTAAGAATTGATACAGCAGGTGTTACTGAATTAGAAGTTGAAGATTCTTCAGATCTGAAAAGCTATTGTAATGGGAGATTCAGTTAAAAGGAACTGATACAAGATAATGAACATTAGTGTTATGCTTGCCAGGAGCAAAAATAGAGGATGTGAGAAAGGCCTGAGAACACCTTTTGGTACTTTTCTGTTATCGGGACAACAACTGCAAAGCGCTACCCCGTGCACACAATGATCGCACAGCTGTTACCGAGAATTTATATCTGCACTAAGCAGCACTCTGTAAAATCCTGACAACCATTACATGATGTTCGTGTTTCACTGCTGCAGTCATTACACTTGGGTTATCCTGCCGTCAGGCGGGCCTGCAGTCAGCCAGAGTTCCAAAGTCTTGGTCCAGCGTCGGTTGCTGTCGCTTCTTCCTGACGTCAGTGCGCCAGGGGTATATAAGATGCAGCCGATGCCATTTTCTTCAGTTTTTCTTGCCCCAGATGTCAGGTGCCCCCAAAAATAGTAGGCAGTACATATTGCTAATAAAACATACAAAAAAGGTAAAAATAAAACCTTCAGTAACCAGCAAATATACCACATAGGTAGTATAGGTTGAGAAGTATAGATAAGTCCCAGCTAAGAAAGAGGGGATGGCGGGTGGGTAACCTGGACTGCAGCAGTGAAGACACTCGAACATCTACATTTATGGTAGGTACAAAACTGTACTATGTTCATCGTGTTTCATTGCTGCAGTCATTACACTTGGGTTGAATCCCAAAGCTGAGTTAGGGTGTCTGGTTCTGTAGAGGATTTGGTGTGGCTATGAGGCCCTGCAGCACTGCAGTGGCAAAGCCAGCTCTGGATCTAGAATAGAGGCAAATGGTAATGCTTGGTAAAGGTGTGCACTGAACTCCAAGTTGCAGCTTCCAAGATATCTTTGGTAGGTACTCCTCTAAGGTAGGCAGTAGAAGTGGCAGTTGCCCTGGTGGAATGTGGTCTTATGTTACTAGGTACAGGTTTCCCATGTTGTGTGTAGCAGAACCGGATACAGTGTCCTATCCACTTTGAAATGGTCTGCTTTGAAATAGCCTTTCCCTGTGATCCTGCAGCATATGCTACAAACAATTGCTCAGTTTTTCTGAAAGCTTTTGTTTTGTCCAAGTAGAAACATAATTGTCTGTGTATGTCCAAGGAATGCAGAAGTCTCTCCCCTTTATTCTGGGGATTTGGATTAAAGGTTGGCAAGTGAATAGTTTGGTTAAGAGCCACACTGGATACCACCTTAGGAATAAAGGAAGGGTTTGTTCTTAAAGAAACCCTGTCTTGATGAAAAATGATGAAGGGCTCCATTCTACATTTATGGTAGGTACAAAACTGTACTTTTAGATGAGGTGTTAACTAGATGGAGCACCATAAGTCCGGAGTTACTTGTGCCTTTGAATTCCATTTCCTGATTCTTTTGTAATACGTTGTCGTAGTTTGAACCTTTACTTATGTTCAGCACTACACAATGTGGACTAAGTGTTATAGTTTATTACACATGTGAAGTTTGGAAACTAACATACTGCTTTAAGTTTGAATTGTCACCCACCTAGACATCTGAAACCACAGCTGAAAGGCAGCAGTTTAGTTTTTAATGGATCACAGAATGCTGGCAGCCTTGAAACAATAATATCAAAGGATTAATGTGCTTCTATAAGTGGAAGCATTTGCACTAAGCAACTTTTTCACGATGACTATACTTAGGTGAACATGTTAAGTTTTCAACATGATCAAAACAGAATCCAAGGAAGAGAGGGCATTCAGAAGTAGTTCGCCTCACTGAAATGCATACAAATCAGAGTTTCAGGCTATGAGGCATTCAGGGAGTGAGAGAACTAATGAACAGTTAAAGCAGGATCTCGTCCACCAAGAACAAATGGGTCGACTGACAACAAAGAGGACGCAAGTGGGAGGCCCTTTTCTGGTAACCGTGTCAATAAAATTAGAGCTACAGAAAGCCTTGTTTTCCTCCGTTGTAATCAAACTGAGTTCATACTTACAAATGGAAGATTAATAACATTGCGTGCACGGGGTAGCATTTTACTGCTGTTGCCCCGAATAACAGAAAAGTACCCACCTTTTAGTAAGGAAGTATGGATGTTTTTATTCATGTTTATACTAATGATCTTATTCACGAGTGCTGTCTCTATTTGTAATTACAACCCTCTTAGATTGCATACCGTGTTAAGATGTATTTTTCACAAATTGTATATAGAAAGTACAGTCTGATTACCATAATGAAAATATTTCTGGAAAAATACCTAAATGAAAAGAATGATCATTTTTTTTTAAATGGAAATGTGTAGACCATCTGAGCCTAATGTGCGGTGCATATTTTTAGATAGGATTGTGTGCAGTTGTCAAGATCAGGGAAGATACTTTTTGCAGCAGATATTTTGCAATATTTGACAAACATAAGGCAGGATTTTTGTCAGGTCAGAAATTTAACATTTTAGATAACATTTGCTGGATCTCTGATGGTTGTTAATGCTAAGAGCTTTATTAAAGTTTTTTTTACTATATAATTTGCTACATTCCCACAAGATTGATGTTGTTATTGTCTTTGAAACATGGCTAAAGAACAATGACTGGAAACCACTTCTATCAGGGTATTACTGTTTTCTGTAACAGATATTTTAACAAAAAATCAGGAAGAGTTGTTATGATGGGGATTAAAGATTGTTTTGAGACCTATGGATTATTGCGTGCTTGCTGAACAAAACTGTTGATTGCGTAACTGTGACAGTAAAGACATCCTTGGCACATATGACAGTTGTTCCAGTTTATAGCTCACCAAAGTCAAGTGTTGATGACCTAGAGGAATTCATACATTTCTTGCATGAAACACAGGCAGGAAGAAAAATAGTGTCTTGGGACTTACATTTACCAGAGTCCGACTGGAGTAATATAGATTCAATGACGTTAGTAAGGAAATTCTTAGATTCAACGACGTTAGTAAGGAAATTCTTTACAAAGTATGTTCAGAAATGACAATTGCTTCAGATTGTACATCAAGTTTTACCCCATTAATGTGCACTGGGGTTATAAAAGTTTATCTTTTGCTTGATAATTCTGCCAAACTAAAATCTAAACCAGTGCATAGAAGATTAATAATGGAGTATATGGAAGCAAAACACTCACTATGTGAAACTCATTGGAGTGATGCGTTCGGTGGAGAAAACTGCAGAAGGAATGTGGAAAGTTTTGAAAGGGAAATTTTTTGCATAAAGAAAAATATGTCAAAAAGTGTTTAACATCAGAATCAAGGCACAGAATACTTGATTAAGATGACAGACAAAAAAATAAGAAATTGAAAAGCGGTCAAAATACGACTTTGAAAACTGAAATAAGTAAGATGGACAGAAAAATTAAAGTGTGAGACAATATCAAGAAAAAAATGTATATGAATATCTTGAGCATAATAGGAACCATTTTATATAAAGACATACAAATTACTTATGTGTGTAGACTGTAAAATTTAATTCCAGACACAGATTATAAATAATCGGGGATATCCACTAAAACTTGTAAAGGAAATAAGACAGGAAATAGAAAATGGTAGAGACATGAGATATACCCCTATAGTGAAAATTACTGACTTGGAAAAGGTGGAATCTAAAGATAAAGGTGTAAACCAAGAGAATTTCCAATTAGCCCTGAACCTAGAATATAATGCTATGAATAATAACATCAGAAGAATATTTTTCAAGGAATGGGGTAGATTTATTGACATAACTGATATAGATAAATTGGAAGGGATTTCGGCAAAAATAGTGTACAAAAATGCCCAAAGTATCAGAAACATTTTGGAAAGTAAGAAAAATGTGGCTCCACAAGGGGTAAAGAATATGGGTACATATAAATGTGGTAGATGTGCCCAATGCCCATATATTTCAAATACCAACAGGTTACACATTGCAAGTAGGAATAGAGTAATTATTAATAATAAGAATTATTATAATTGTGAATCTATGGGGCTAGTTTATATGGCCACCTATGGGATCTGTGATTCCTTCTATATAGGGAAAACAGAAAGAAAACTCAAAAGAAGAATCTATGAGCATCTTAATGACATTAAGAATTGTAAGGATACTAATGCCTTGTTCAAACATAGCAAGGAGTGCACAGGAGCCACATTCAAGTTTACAGTGTTAGAACATACCCAAAGAGATATGAGGGGGCCCTTGGGAGGAAAAAGTAGAATATAGGGAGCTTTGGTGGCAGGTAACACTAGAAGCATACAACCCACCTGGGCTGAACGAATATACTAGTATATTGCCAGTCTTGAAATTAAGGGCAGCTAAATTATAATGAAATTATAATGGTATTTTTGTAAGAAAGTACATAAATTTGATTTAGCAACATTTTTTGTTAACTTTATTAACAATCTATTTGATATAAGGGTATCTTTATAAATTATTTTTATAAATAATATTAAAATGAAAATGTATTTTTTAATATAAAGAATTTTCTTATGGTTTTTAATTTATGGTCCAGCATGTTAAATACATATGAATCTCCACTAGATGGCAGCTGAATACCACAAAGTGAATTGTTTTGTATATATGTATATTCTGTTATTTAGTCCCTTATCCTATGAAAGAAATGAGTTTATATTAACCCCATGGAAATTAACTTCACTTGTTTTAATATGTTATAAAATGAAGAGTTTTTAAATGTTGTATAACTGTGTTTTTTTAAGTGAATAGGGAAGCACACTTCTACAAAGAAAGTATGCAAAAGGAACTTAATTGAGTTAATTGACTTAAACTGTGTTCGTTATTTAAATGATTATGTAGACTATATAAAGGGAATGTAAATGGTAATAAAGTATTCATCTGATGAAGTCTCAATACAGCAGACGAAAACGCAAGGGTTCAATAGCGTTTATGTTTTACGATTGATTTTGTTTAACTATTCAATTTACTGAGTGTACCTTGGCTTGGTAAATAAAAGTTGTCCCGAAAGAATTTAAATTGCCGTTTTTTTCTCCGTTTCTACACTGGTTTGGATTTACAGATTATAAATATTTATTTGCATTTGTTTACTGTGAAGATCCACTGTGCCTAAGTGAGCATACCTCCCAACTCTCCCGAATTACTCGGTTTATACCGAGTTTTGGGGTCCAAATAATGGGGTGCCATGATTCCCGAGTGGCACCCCTTCATTTCCGATTTTTTTCTTTGTTTTTTTATTTATTTATTTTCCACGCTTTGTGTGGTGACATCATCGCGTGCACGATGACGTCAGCTCCATCAGGGCTGCCAGCCTGTCGGAATTGAGCTCGCGCACGTATTTCCGGCTCTGGTTTCAAATGCTTTGCGAGCGGGAATGGCAAGAACGGCAGGATTTGCGTTGTGGATTTATTTAGAACAGCGAGAATGGATTGTGGAGGCTTGTTCAACTTCATGTTGAGAATTGATTGTGGATGCATGGAGAATAGAAAGATTTGCTTTATGGATTTATTTAAACAGCGAGAACGGATTGTGGATGTATTTTAGAAGGCTCATTAATGCTGAAACTGAGAACGCTCGCTCGTCTGGCTGTTCAAATGCTGAAACAAAGAAGTAAGGAAACTATTTCTGAAAGTGTGTGTGTGTCTGTGTGTGTGTGTGATATTTTTAACAAGTATTCACTCAGCCCAGACATCAAATTCAGCTTATGCAACTTCGAGCCAGCCGCTATAAAAAGTATCCATAAAAACATACGTTTTCTAGAAAACAAAGGGTGTTACTTCTATTTTGCCCAAAACATTTGGCAGAAACTTCAGTGCCTGGGACTGTCTTTGCTTTATGGTTCCAATACTTATTTCCAAATGTACATGTGAAAGATTCTTGCTTTTTAGTATTTCTTCAAGTTGAAGTGGTATTGTCTATATGTAAAGATTTTGCAGGACAGTTCTCATCCAAGGCATTACCTGTTTGGTAAACCTCAAAAGGCCAGTACAAGAGGTGCAATTAAAACAATGCTTCCCTTTTTATTCCCAATACATTTTTTAATGTAAGTGGGCTTACTATGTGTTTTACCTCCTTCATGGGATGGCATGGGAGAGTGCGTTGCCTTTTTGGGAAAAGAATGGTTGATTTGCTTACTGTCATGGGTGTTCTTGTCAGAGAATAAAACAGGGTTGATGAACTTCAGAACTAACTTCTAGCTGGCATTCCACCATCTCTTAAACAGAGCAGGCTTGTTAAACATGAGGAACAATGTACTGTAAATAGGTAATGGATAACAGAAGTAGATATCAGTTGATGGTTTTGTAAGTGCAATTGCTCACAATTTGATACTGTGACAAAGACCTTAAGTCTGTCTCTGTGACAACTATGCAGCAACCATATTATGTATATGCTTTATTTTTTATAGTTATGTCATTGGGAATGGTAAATAATCATGACTGTTTACTTGTAACACATTATTATTTAAGAAGACATGACTAATTTATGTTCTGCACATTCCCAATCGCCAGCTACAGAGTAACAACATTAGTCATGCCTTTGGGCAGAAAATGAAGCAATGTGCTCATTTAATTAATTTATTTATTTATTTATTTATTTTCCAGGCAGAGCATGATCTGATGGACCTTTTTCACAGTCAGCCTAGGAGTGTGTTTGGTTAAGTGCCTTATTCAGATACGCACAATTAGGCAGACAAGAAATACCTAATCAAACTATAGGCAAAGAAAAATAGGGGGCTCCTAAATGAAAGACCAGCACTGGTAGAGTTTTTAATAGAATCTAGAACAGAAGCTGCAGTTAAAAGATGAATAATTAGGAAAGCATATAAAATATTGCATGATAATTATAAGTATCAATTAGATGATCTTAGAAAGGATTGGGGAGAGAGACTGGATAAGCATTTCACAAAGAGGCAATGGAGGGATATATGTATATCTCCCAAATATTTAACAAAGTCTAGAAGATTTAGGATCTTTGCCTGGAAGTGTTAACATAGGTATTTTTATACCCCAAGTAGACTCCAATTTTTCCTCAGGTGGATAGCAAATGTTGGAGGTGTGACAGGCAAGAAAGAGGTAGCTGTGAACATATTTTTTGGAAGTGTGATGAACTGGCAGACTTTTGGGATTCCCTATGGACCACTTTGTAGGGGATGCTGGTGGACACTGTGGAAGTAGACTTTTATGATGGAAATGTTCAGAATTGGGCAGTTTTGTCATTATTGGTTCATGCATTTTGTTTCATTGCCTACAGCCTACTGGAAAAATGTTCAAACAATAAATGTAAAATGCGTTCTTTCTAACAAGTGTGCTATATTATACAAGGAATATAATTTAATAAAGTCAGGAAGGTGTATCAAAGAAAACATTTATGTTTCTTGTTTTGTGTGCAAGGGGCCAATTATTTGAAAACAGCCCAAAGATAATCTTTATCCACCACTGGCCAGATGCATTTTCTTTGAATGTGGTGTGGGTTTCAATCCTCTTTCAAGGGCAGAGAAGTTTTAATGCCAAGTCTATTTTCATTGTGAGACAGTGTTGCTTTGTTTAGCAGATGTCTATTGGTGCTTGTGCATTGGGCTGTAAAATGTAAAAATAAAATCCAAATAATCATTGTATTAATAAAGCAGTATGCACACATTAGTGTTTATGGTAAATGGGGTGAAATAGCCAGATAATGGGACATTGGAATGGCTGCAGGGGGACTCTGGTGCCATATTTTTGTTGTCTGTTCCTCAGTTTGCATTTGAAAGTTGGTATCCCACAATTCCATTGGAGTGGGTGGGGTTACATAATTATGTATGCAAATTGTATGTTAATCAGTGTACAGATTTGTACCTATTTTTCATGGGCCTTGTCCAGATTTTTGATGTTTCCAGGTTGAGAGGTATGTAAGTGAGCCTATTTTCAGTGGAGGCCCAGGAAGACAAGCTCCACATATAACAAGTGCATATAATAAAAGATACAAAATTGTGTATATGAGTTGAGACCTAAGCAAAGCTAAGTTGTGTAACAGTGAGAAATTGCGTTATTTACAATATCGTGTGGTGAGATAAGGTTGAAAACATAGGTCAGAAGTAAACATAAGAATCTTACTTGAATGCAGTTAATGAAAGAACTTTGGTAAAATGCTAGACATAAACTAGAGTAATGAAGTACGGTGTGTTGAAAGAAATGCAAGCAAATACAAAGGAGAGATATCACAGTTAATAACAGTAAAATAGGATGCAAGAAACACAGCTTCTAGTAGCAAAGTAAGGATATTAAACTTGTGAAGGTAGGATTAGGAGAGCCTGTCTGTAATGCAGAAAGGTTTTGATATGGTTTTCAGTTGGGAGAGACTCTGGGAATTTATAGTAGTAGTGCAGTACAGAATCAGGTTTTGTGAGATGTGTTGTTAGAACATGTACAGTGCCAATGAGTGGAAAGGTGTTGTCGTAGAGTCTTTTTAAAGGAAGATGCATTACTGATGGTTCTTATTGGAAGAGGGAGAGAGTTCCATTGTTTGGCGATGCAGTGATGGGAGGAATATTTAACTTTAGTTGCAAATTTGGCAACTTTGCTATAACACGTCTCAAGCTTGAATTTCAGAGAGGTCTAAATATTCTTGACAAGAGATGTACCATATAAGAGAGAGGGAACAAGAAAAGTGGAGGTGATGGTTTGCTTTGTGGAGTTGTGTAAGGAATTGCCTGTAGAGGGTACCCAGTTTTTGGTGTTTTTTTTTTTTTTTTTTTTGATACATGTGGGTGGAATGTTAGGTTTTCACCTGTGATAACACCTAATAATTTTGTGTGGGACACAACTTCAGTAATGGACTTGCTTTGAGAATGTATATTAAATTCTGTCCTGTTCAGGGGGGTAGATTTTTTTGGGGTGAATAAGAGGAATTTAGTTTTTGTAGGACTGAGTGCAAGATGTTGTTGGTCTGCCAGGTTTCGGTAGATGAAAAGGTGTTTTGTGTGATTTGTTGAAGTTCAGATGTAGAATTAGTAGTGCAGATGATTGTAGATTCATGTGCATATTGTATTACTGTAGCTTGAGGTAGAGTGGTGTGGAAGTTGTTGATAAAGATACTGAATAGAAGTGGCCCAAGTATGGGGCCTTGGGGAACACCTGTGGTTGTGTTAAGAAAGGGAGAAAAGGAATTCTACCATTTGCTGAATTGTTGTCTATTTGTGAGGTAGTTAGAGAACCAGTTTAGGGCTGGGGCTGAGATGCCTAGTTTCAAAAGTTTAGTAAGAAGCAGGGGATGGGAGATCATATCAAAGGCTTTGGAGAGGTCAGGAAAGGGTGATACAATTTTTCCTGAATCCTGAGCTCAATTTACTGTATCCATGAAGGATATAACCACTATAGTAGTACTATGGCTTAGACTGAAGCCATGCTGAGTAGGGGAAAGGATTTGGTTATGAAGTAGATAGTTTAACAGTTGAGTATGAGTGCATTTTTCTAGTATTTTAGACATCGGGGAGAGAATTGCAGTAAGGTGGAAGTCGGGGATGTCTGTGTTGTGACCACCTTTGTGAAGTAGAAGAATGTATGCTTTTTTTCATTTACTGGGTATGTAGGATTCTTGGGTAGATCTGTTGTGTGCTACTGGGGCTGGCTATGGTTTTAGCTGTCATTTGAACATATTCTGAGGGTATGTTGTCAGGTGCGTTGGAGAAGGAGTAGTGTATGAGGATTGATTTTGGAGGTTGAGGGTCAGTTGTGGAGTTTGAGGAAAGGTGGCAGTAAGATTAGCTATTGTATCAATAAAGTAGGAGTTGAAAGTGCAGCTGCTGTGCTAGGGCTTTTGTCTGGATCTGGTCATGGATTGTTTGAACATGTGTTTAGCAGGGATGAGATGGAGTTCCAGAATTTCTTTGGGTTTTGTTTATGGTTATTTTCAAGACTGTGATAGTATTCCTTTTTGTCTGATGACTGAGCACTTTGCTTTACTACAGAGTTCCTAAAATTTTAAGAAATATGCGGGATTTTTATTTTTTTTGCCAAAGTTTCCACGATTTGACTCTAGCAGCCATGATTTACTTGGTTGATTTACTAAGCCAGATGGCATGGTTAGTTTTCACTGTTTTTATCGAAGAGGGGCAATATTTAAGATTTTCAGAAATGTGGAGTTGTAGAGATCTACTTCATTGAGGGGAAGGACTTAAGAGTATGTTCAATTGATTTATGTTAAAGTATTGCTTAGGATTGTTGGGTTAAAATTGGTTAGATTTCTTGTTTGTTTGTACTGCTGTTGACTTGGTATGGAAGTAGTTTTACGTAAGCTAATAGGCAGGCAAGTGGTCACTGATGCCGTGAGGGAGTGTGCCCAAGGCTAAGATTTTATTTGGATCAGACACCAGAATCCAGTTGAATACGGAACCCCTGTCATTGTTTCTTTTGAGTATGATTATATTGGTAATTAGCTGAATATAGTTAAACAGGTTGATATTTGATGATGCTTGGTTATGGGAAACATCTATCCAGTTAGTATTTATATCACCTAGGACAATTGTTTCATTTGTTATATTGTGTGATGTCCACGCAAGAATTTTTTCTAGGAGAGGAACATTATTATCTGGGGGATGTACAGAGCTATGATAGAGGTTTTTGCAGTTATTCATCTTTAGGAATGCTATCGTGATTTTGGCTTTAGAAAATGGTGGGATGGCATTAGTATAGAGGACTATAGTAAAGTTATTTGGTAAGAGTAGTGCAACACTATCCCCCTTTTTTACACGGTCTGTCTGATCTTAAACAAGCATAGCCTGGTGGGAGGAATTCAAGAGTCTTTTATGTAGGGTTTAAACCAGGTTTCTGTGGCAGCTATAGTATCAAGCCAAACAAAGCACCCTGAACCACTGCTAGATAGGCACACTGTGACAGTTCACCTGAAGTAAATCACCATACAACTTCATCAGATAATGCAAATTCATTCCATTAAACATTTATATACTCCACCAACATTTAAATCAACCAATAGAAACGCTCTGAATATACATTAAGTGAATAAATACATTAATAAACATTAAAAACTGCATATAAAACTCTGTTATAAATAGGAAACCCATTGAATATTTAAAAACATGTAAATAAATTGTCATAATATTAAATATATGTTTAAAAACTTTTAAAATATCAATGAATTCACATATATAAACTTAATGTGCAAGAAAATAAAACACATTGTGATAATGCCCTCTACTGACCATCCATATTATTGCACATTCATGTCAAAGTTTATTTAATACAGAGATCATATCATTTAAACCAGGGGTCTTACTGGCCTCCAAAACAATTTGCCAGTATAATTCCCTGTATTCCACTAATGTCTCCCACATACCACCCCTGGGGTCCTTTGGCACAACCTCTAATATAAAAAATTGGAATTCTGCTTCAAAACAAGTTTTTGTGTGTTTGTACAAAGAATTTGTTTCACAATATCATAAATGTGCTCATAAATTCTCTGTTTTATCTTTCTTTCAAAGGCATCACATTTTTTACATAAACCTAGATAAATAATCCCTTTTGAATTACAGTTGGCAAAGGTTTTTAAAGTTAATATTTTGTTGTTCCTGGCCCGCAAATTAATAGAATCTCCAGTAATCAAGTAAGAACAGTAACTGCATGCACCACATTTGTGTACACCAGCCTTTTTATTAGTGCCTGCAAATGGGAAGTTCCTTTTACTACCTCTTTCAAAAATATCCTTCAGGGTATTACCTTTCCTGTAAATATATTTTATGTAACCTGTTAGTTATAATTCAAAAAACTACAAAACCAGAAACTGGGGAGCTCAAGAAAGGAGACGACCAGTCTGGGAGTAATTGTAAATAATGGTTTTAAATATAGCTACAATGATTTTAATATTTACAATTACACTGATGTTACAATAAATATTAGTTATTTTGAATTACTTACAAAAGGTTTTGGTTTTATACCTAAAGAGAGAACAAATATTTTTAAATTATTAATTGATATTAAATTATTTATTAGGAAGAAAAACCTTGAATTATTTTTTAAAGGAAATGGTTTTAATGTTAACAATGAACAATTAAAGCACTTTTAATCCCCCAACACACCCCCAGCTCAGAAACTTTGAATTGGGATTGGAACACGAGTTAAGGAAAATTCTGAGTTGTCACAAGGTGCAGTCTAATTTAACTGACTCTGAACAGAAGATTTTAAAGTTATTAAGTGAAAACAAGAATATAAGTTGATGGACTCCATAAATTATGAGAGCAAAATGTTTGGCATTTTAAACGACACTACAAAATACACCAGAATATCTCTAAATGAAATTAATATTGCCTACAAGAGAATTTGTCATCTTAAATGATCTATTATTGGATGGTGTCATTGATATGAGTACTTTCAAATACTTGCATGTAGAAAAACCGAGAATACCCTCCATATTTGGGATACCAAAGGTGCATAAGGATGAAAATGACACCTCTGGCAAAGTACATAGACCAGAAAGTAAAAAAGCTTGTTTGTGACAATTCTGTTATTTTAAAGGATTCCTGGCATTTAAGAAAATTAAATGAATCACTTGTCAGTGAAACCAAAGGTTTTGGTACCTTAGATGTGATTGACTTATTTACAAGTATACCCCATGAAGTAGGTTTAGAATGGTTTGAGGAAATGTTAGTTGATTCTAAACTTTTAAGACAGAATGAATTTAGAACAGTGTTAGTACTGATGGAGATTGTCCTAAAGAATAATTTTATCTTTTTCATTTAGACAAATTAACATTATTATGGCATTTTGGGAGAACAAGTTTGTCTTGAACTCAGAATATAATAGTATGTGGAAGTTATATGGTAGATTTCTGGATGATTTAGATGAATTTGTAAATTTTGTTGATTATCTCATAAATTCACAAATGAGGAACTTAAATATCTTGATGTTAATATTGTTAAGACAGTTAAATCCAGAATCTTTAGGGATGACTTCAGATGATGGGTGGTACATTTGATGATGTAAATATTTGAAAACTATGTTCTTGAATGAACTTATTGACAGTGTTTCTAAGGAAGTTAATGATGGATGGTTTAAACAATGAATATGCATCAGGTATTATTACTACATATGATGGGCAAGCTGGGTTAATAAAAAATTTTTAACAAAGAGTGGAAAAACTTTTTCAGAGTTTCTGACTTAAATCACATTTTTCAGAGTGACATAAAATATATTTACAGGAAAGGTAATACCCTGAAGGATATTTTGAAAGAGGTAGTAAAAGGAACTTCCCATTTGCAGGCACTAATAAAAGGCTGGTGTACACAAAATGTGGTGCATGCAGTTACTGTTCTACTTTGATTACTTTTCCTATTTATAACAGGTTTTATATGCAGTTTTTAATGTTTATTAATGTATTTATTCAGCGTTTCTATTGGTTGATTTAAAATGTTGGTGGAGTATATAAATTTAATAATGGAATGAATTTTTGACTGTTCGGCATCCTCCTTTCAAGCTATAGTATCAAGTTTGTTGTGACATATCCAAGCATGGAATTCTGGGATTTTGTTTCTGACACTTTGAAGATAAAGGGTTTTGGTGTCTAGTGATTTATTGGAATTTGAGGGCTGAAAAGATAGAGGTGAGCCCTAAGTTGGGTTGGATATCACCACACTGAGGTAGTTTTGATCCTTTATGTAGGTAAAAAATGGTTGGTAATTTTCTTTTTATTATGAGGTAGAAGTTCAAAGCTGAATGATTGGTGTGGTTGTTTTCTTAGGGGCAGGAGTCTTACTTTAATTAGTAGACGTATGTTTGCTTTGTATAGTCTGGAGTCTATTCTGGAGTACCTGGTAGAAAATTTGGTTTGTGTGGATATAAGTAGAGGCTTTTGATAAGGGCATGTTGTTTGGAGAGATGTTAAGTTTAGCAGCAGAGAGCGAATTGAGTTTGTAATGAGACATTATAGGTAAATGTGGGAGTTAAATGTGTGGGTTTGACAAAGATGCTATACTAAGTGAGGAAAGGAGATAGTATTAGTCTGGATAGACCCTGGTACAAGAGGTAAAAGGTGGCTTGTAAGATAGGTATACGTAGTATGATAGTGTATAGTAGGAGACTGAAGTAATAGGACTTTAAGGGTAGTTCCTTAGTGTGGAGTGCTAAGAGAGGTGTGAAGGAGTAACTGTTGATAGAACTGTCTTTTCATTGGTGGGAGGGTGGAGTCAGCGTGAGAGTAAAGGAAATTGATCAGGGGTGGGTGGGAATGGGGTCAGGGTAGGGGAGCAGAGTGAGCCTTAGAAGGCCTCAGGAGAATGGTTAGTACAACAACAATCAGAAAGATAAGTGAGTTGATACGAGTCAAAGAGAACATGTTTGTTCAGATAACTTTCTTTTGAACAGAAAATAAAAACTGCAAACAGAAAATTAAAACAGCAGTTTATAGAGCTGAAGAAAGGAACAAAGGAAGGGAGCAAAAGCTATTTGGCTGAGGGTTGGGCAGATAGTGCATTCCACAGATCAGAATAAGAGGAGGAATCACAGGCTTTATTTGGAGGGAACACACTGATAAAAGGGGCAATAACCAGTTTTTACGTGGAGGGAAACCGCTCACAAACAATTAAGGTGAGCTGTATAGCAAATGGTAATGAAAGTTGGGCAGTGAGTTAAGGCAAGCTAGAGTAGGATATAATAGGAATAACAGGAGGGGTAGAAAGAGTGAGTAATGCAGAAATATGGTGCATTACCAGGACCTACTAGGGACAAGCCAGTTTCAAGGGACAGTGAGGAGAAATCACCACAAGATGGTTACGGGGGGGGGGGGTTATACTTCCCGATGCAGCCTTTCCTGTCTAAAACAGGGCAGATAGAGATAACAGCTCTGTGTATTTTTAGAAAAAGACGTACATCACAGAATCCGGACACTGTGTGCATGACTGGATGTGCTGGGAATGAGGGACCTGGAATTCAGACGTCCAGCTTGGGTCTTGCAAGATTGCAGGCAGGGTGCGCTTAGGACCTAGCAGACTTTGCATGTTTGAAGAATGTTGTCTGATTGCTTTATTTCTTTATTCTTTTCTTTTTCAATACATTTGCTATAAATGGTTAGGTAACAATAAGGACACTAACGAAGGTGGCTCACACATCACAGACGTTCCCTAAGGGGGATTCCTGTGCTATAGATAAGATGGCTATATCAGCATAAGAAAACCTTTTAAATGACTTTATGAATGACTATATTTACAAAGTCTTATGTAAAGTAGTGTGGCTCTACAAAGGGGTTATAAATTGTCCTAGTCATGTCCAAGTAACCTCAGATACTGAAATCAAATTGGATTATGTACAAGGAGGAGAAGCACCAGCATCCTGGAGGAAAGCAGTGGTGGCTGTATTACCTACAGAGGGTAATAACCCATCAGATCTAGATTCATACAGGCCCATTACAATCCTAAACCATGATTATACTATAATGGCTGAAAGAATGGCAAAGGTGATAGCAGCATTGATAGATATGGATCATTGTGGTTTTGTGGAGGGGTTTTGACAACACTAACATAACATTGATGGTCCAGAGGAAAGCAAAATGTTAGGACATATCACTGTTGTTCTTTGGTCTTGATGCAGAGAATGCATTTGATAGTGTAAGCTTGAAGTCTGAGCAGGACAATGGAAGCATTTGCATTCCCTGATAAAATTAGAAGGTTGATTAGAAGGATATATGAGGAATCAGAGGTGAGAATTTAAGTGGGTGATGATTTCTGTTTGTGCTGAGGAGCCAGGCAGGGGTGTCATCTTTCCCCTTTATTTGCATTATATTTAGAACCATTGGCAAAGAAAATAAGGGACTCAGAAATTCTAGCATATAACCGGTATGGTAGTTGGGAAAAGCTGGCTCTATTTTCAGATGATATTATTTTACACCTGGTAAAACCAGAAAAGGATATTTCAGTGTTGTGGAACATTTTGAAGCAGTTTTAGATCTTTTCAGGATACAAAATTAATGAAGTTAAAACAAAGGCAGTAACTGTAAATTATGTACCCACAAATGAATTGGTTCAGCAATATCTATATTTATTGAGACATGCTAAAATGAAGTGCTTAGGAATATGGATTAAAAAGGATTTTGGTGTGGCAGCTAAGGATATGTGGGAAGGGAATAAACAAACGATAATACAAAAATGGAGAAATTGGAAGCTCTGTTATATGGACATGGATAACAAGATACAAAGAGATAAAATGTATGGATAACAATAAAGAGATGAAATATTTTATCTGGGAGATGAAGATGACAAGAGTCAAGTGGGATAAGTTGATTCTTCCAGTAGAGCGAGGTGGTTTGGGATTACCCGATTTGAAGCATATTTCAGAGCTATACAGTTAAGGTTCCTATACATAGCATAGGCAGAAACCTGTAATTCAAAGCGGAAAGTGATGATTAAATGGGGGGGGGGGGGGTTCAAGAAACAAGGAGAGATTGGGACTTTGTATGCATGTCCTTAAGGAGATTAACAGTAACCATACAGAATATTATATTCATAAAGTAGCAAGTAGCAGAAAGTATTCTAAGAAATAGCCAACATGAGAATTGCGAAAGGAGATTCTGCTGATTGGGATGACTGCAATTATGGGTACAGAAAATAGGCAAGAGGGGGCTAGAGTTTATTGGAGAAAACTGGCAAAAGATCCAGTGTATTTGGAGCAAATAATCAGAGAGGGAAAGGTTATAGAATGGGAAGAGGCCTAGAATTTATTTGGACTGCAGGCTACAGACTGCCTTCCCTATCAAGGATTGATATCAGAGTACAGGAGAAGAGAAAGAAATATGGAGATCCGAAGTGAAAGACCAGCACTGGTAGAGTTTTTAGTAGAATCTAGAACAGAAGCTGCTGTTAAAAAAGAAATAATGAGTAGAACATATAAAACATTGTATAATTATAAGAATCAGTCAGAGGAGGATAGAAAGGACTGGGAAGAGAGATCGGATCAGCAATTCACAAAGAAACAATGGGGGATATATGTATGGGTCCCAAATATGTAACAAAGTCTAGAAGATTTGTGATCTTTGCTTGGGAGTGTTTACATAGGTATTTTTATACCTCAAGTAGACTCCAGTTTTTCCTCGGGTAGACAGCAAATGTTGGAGGTGTGATGGGGAAGAAAGCAGTAATTGGGAAAATGTTTTCTGGGAGTGTAATGAGTTGGTAGTCTTTAAATATTCCTAACAGGCTACTCTGTCAGAGATACTGGGTGAGCAAACTGGTGTAACCAAGGACATTATTTTTTGAGTTATGATACAGAATCGGAATTGCTTAGATACAGTAAGGCCTTGCTGAGTCTAATTATGCTGGCTGCCAACAAAGCAATTACTAGAAAATGGAAATCAAAGTCTAAACTAGCTGTACTAGAAGTACTAAATATAGTAACAGAGATAAAACTACTTGAATTGGGATATTTAGAACAGGGTAGTTCAAAATTCCATAGAAAAAAATTGGAATTGTGGGAACAATATATATGCAGAGGATGAATGAGGTTTAAAAGAAGGCAGGATTTGAATGAGCTATGTAATCTTTGACAATGGCTGGATAGATTATAAGTGATGTATAATATTTGCAACTAAAATTGTCAGTATGGTTTGTTTATATTTATATAAATGTGTGATTGCCTATATCATACATGATGATTTAATAAAATTTTTAAAAATATAGATTATGTTGAAAAATAAAAATGCAAACTGGATCCAAACAAAACAGAGGGAGGGGATGGAATTACTTATAATAACCTTAGAGCACTTCAGCACAAAATTTAGTACCTTTATGTTTGCTTTTTACCAGGTCATATAAATGTGAGGAAATTTCTCAAGATTGGAGTTGTGCACTTGTTAAATGTGTCTTTAAGGGAAAGGATAGTAGGACAAACCCAGAATTATATAGACCCATAAGTTTACTTTCATTTTGTGGAAAAATAATGGTGAAGGTTATATTGGATAAGTTGTCAGAATTGGAAAGGTTGGGACTTGAAACCATACATCAGCATGCATACATTGAAAACAGCTCTATTACTACCTGTAACTCGATGTTATATAACAATATAATAACAGCTATGAATGAAAACATTGTGCTATGATGTAATTGTATAGATTTAACTTCAGTATTTGATAGGGTTGCACACAAAACACTTTTCAAAAAATTAGAACTAAGTATTAATGTATTCTTGATAAAATGGATAGCTACATGGCTTACAAATAGGATATGACTATCATACAACAATTAGACGGGTGAAATTCAAGGTTACAGTCAGAATGTGCAACAGGGCTCTGTCCTAGGCCCTTAGCAGTTTAGATTATATCTTTCAGATGTATCTTTTTTATTTGTGGTGATGTTCATCGTGTTACCCTGCTGCAGTCATCACACTTGGGTTATCCTGCCATCAGGCGGTCCCGCAGTCGGCACGAATTCCAAAGTCTTGGTCCGGCGTCGGTTGCTGTCGCTTCTTCCCTGACGTCAGAGCGCCAGGGGTATATCAGAGGCATCCAACGCCATTTTCTTCAGTCTTTCTTGCCGCGCGGTGCCCGAAGCAGAAGCAGTTCGCAAGTGCCGGTCGGCCGACACCTGAGATTTTCGAATTGAGTTTCAGTCCAAAGTCTTCAAAGCTAAGTACCCCGTTGGGGAACCTTTTCTTGCCTCAGTCCGATGTCAGAAAAAAATCTGATGATATCTGATATCTGGTATCTGATGAAGTCCATTGAGGATGAAAATGCATGGATTGTTAATAGCGTTCATTTATTGCTATTTTGTTGGTGAATAAAACTTTTTGAGCAGTTGGACTACTCCTTTTGGCACACTTCTTATTTTATTGGATCGATGTCAGAAAAAGTTAACAATTGCATTTCTTGTGGGAAGCAAATACCTCTTAAGGACTTTCATTCTTTTTGTATTCCTTACCTAGGCCCAGACCACGACGTCACTGGTTGTCGGTTTTGTGCTAAGTTCAATAAGTGAACTATAAAGCGTCACTTTGATTTCGCATGACACTACTTCGGTAGAAAATTTAATTACACTATGCCGTCGGAGCAACCGACTACCAGCATGCATAAAAAACGTAAGGATAAGGACCGGCAGCCTAGATCCATGCCAGACTCCGAGGCCTCGGCTGACCCGGTCGCCGGTTCTCTGGTTTTCAGTGAGGCGCTTACGCAGCCCCTGGCTACCGCTGAATTGGATCCCCAGACCGCATCGGATCCCCCAGCAGAGATTTCTAGGCCAACTTCCTTTTCCTTAGGCCCTACCAACGACATTGCAGTAGGGGAAGTCAGTACTGCAGAAACACCTTCGGATTCTGAAGGTGTCTTCAGACCGACTACCCTCACCATAAAATCTTATGCTAAGTTTAAGACTCCTCTAAAACCAAAAAACCTACACTTCAGTCTCCAGGTCAGGGCCCTATGCCTAAGAAACAGATGCTGAAAATGGCTGTAGATTTGATTTCTTTGATCAGGGGTTCCCAACCCCCCCCCCGACAAAAGGCCTAGACAAGAGGAGGATTATGACTTCTCTGATCAGGTGTCTGTTTCCTCAGGCTCCTCTGATGAACATGATTACTCCTTTCCCCCTTATGAAGATTCTGATGCTGAAGACTCCATTCCCTCAGCTTCTCCCCCTGAAGACTACTCCTTTGGGGAAACTTTACACACTATGAGGGAACATTTTCACTGGGAAGGTCAGGATTACTCTGACTCAAAGATAAGGCTCCAAGAGTTTCTTTTACTCCCCTAGCACAGACCTCTTGCTATCCCCCCAGTTTTGGACATAGTGGATTATGTCTTCTTAGAATCTAGTCTAAATCCAGATTATCTGCCTCTTGCTCCAGCCAAACCAGATAGATACTATAGAGTGCCTGACTCTCACAAATTCCTTTACAAAAGCCCTGCTGCTGATCCAGAGACAATCTTCCAGGGTCCCAAAGGGGCTAAGGCTTCTATGGCAAAAAATCCTGTACCCTCAGAAAGGGACTCCAGAGCACTAGATAGTTGGGGGAAGAAGGTTTACACCTCAACTACTCTAGCTATGAGAGCACTAAATTGTCAATTTCACATGCTTAAATACCAGCAATTCCTAATGTCTCAAATAAAACAAAAGATGGGCACGCACCCTCAACAACCTGAATTCAAGGAAATGCAAGATCTGCTGCATGCAGCTGAACAGGTGGGCAGACATACTTTACAGTGTGGTTTTGATGCCTTGGAAGCTTCCTCTAGAGCAGCTGGTACTGGGTCTGTTATACGTAGGCATGCTTGGTTAAAGGAACAAGCTCTGCCTGATCATGTTAAAGCAAAGTTACTGGATGCACCCTTACAGCAGGATGTTTTATTTGGGGTTAAAGCAGAGGAAGTTTTAAAGAAAATGGAGGATAAGGCAAAATCTATGCAAACGGTCAAAGATTTCTTACAGGTACAGCCCCCACGCTTCAGCAGAAATTGGCCAACAAAAAATTGGTCCTTTTCAGCTTCTGACAGACCACAGAGGGGTAAATATAGGCGCCCAAAGGGCAGAGGACAAGCACAAATCCCTTACAAACCTCGCCAATGGGGCACTACAACACAGAAGGGAGGAGAAGACAGGTCCCAAACCACTAGAAGGCAAACACAATGACTCAAACTGCCAAGCAAAACCCTCTTGGCAGCTCCCTTGGGAGGAAAATTAGCACTTTTTGCAGACAACTGGCGTATCAAGGACAAATGGGTTCTAGACATTCTCACACGGATACAGATTCCATTTCCACACCTTGCCAAGGATAAAAGGAATGCCAAACCTGCCACAAAATCAATAGGCAGAGGCACAAAAACAAATTACAGCTCTTATGGACATGAGAGCCATTCAGCTGGTACCTACACAGGAGCAAGGCCAAGGATTTTACTCAAGGCTCTTTCTAGTCCCCAGAAAGGACAATGCTTGGAGACCCATTCTGGACCTTTCAATCTTAAACACTTTCTTGCAAGTACCCAAATTCAAGATGCTAATACTACAGCATCTTCTTCCCATGTTGGGCAAGAAAACTTGGCTAGTAATGTTGGACCTCAAGGAGGCATACCTGCATGTCCCTATCAGACAAAATTGCAGAAGATACCTCCATTTCATTGCAGGTTCAACCCATTACCAATTCTCTGCACTGCCCTTTGGCTTATCTACTGTGCCCAGGGTCTTCACAAAATGTCTGGCACCAGTAATTGCATACTGCAGACAGAGAGGAATTCAAATATACCCATACCTGGACGACTGTCTCATCCAAGCAGAAAGCAAGGACATTCTCTTACAACATCTGGCTTTTGTAAGACAGCTTCTAAGTTGCCCAGGGTACACAGTAAATGAAAAGAAATCAAAACTAGTGCCCTCACAAATTATGACATTCCTGGGTTGCCAGCTTGAATACAACGGCCCAGATGGCTTATCTGACGCCAGACAAACAACTACAATTAACTCAGTACTTCAGAACAATGGCAACAAAGACCCAACTCCCTGCAAGAAAAATTCTGCAGGCCTTGGGCTTCATGGCATCTTGCATACTACTAATACCATTTGCAAAACTGCATATGAGGAAATTACAATGGTACCTAAAAAGCGTATGGACTCAACACAGCCACAGCTTGGAAACAATGATAAATCTCATTCCCTGCCTTCAACAGGAGTTTCTATGGTGGTCACAGGCTTGTCACCTAAACAAGGGTCAGCCTTTCACCCTACCCCCAGCCAGGCAAACTATGACAACAGATGCATCGGACTATGCCTGGGGGGCACACATGGCAGGACGGTGCATTCAAGGCTTATGGACAGCAGATCAAAGGAATCTGCACATCAATCAAAAAGAAATGCTAGTTGTACAAAATGCTCTGACAGCCTTCAAGGGCCTCTTGCATCCAGGACAGCTTATCATAAGGACAGACACCACAGTAATGTGGTGCATAAACAAACAAGGGGGTACACACTCCTACCCTCTATGCAGGCAAGCAATGACCTTGTGGAACACAGCACTGGCTTACCAAGTTCAATTACAAGCTCAGTTCCTGCCAGGAAAAAAGAACACATTGGCAGACGACCTAAGCAGAAACATCATGGATCCCCACGAGTGGAAACTGGATCCACAAGTATTCGCAATGATAACTCAAAAGTGGGGGCTCCCAGACATAGTTTTGAGGGCTGGAAAACAGGTCTATCAGCTAACAAAGTTTTGCACAAGGACTTTTCACCAACAAGCTTGGAAAGTGGACGCACTCTCATTCAGTTGGAAAATGCTAACAGTATATGCCTTTCCTCCGCTACCCCTTCTCACAAAGGTGCTACTGAAAGTCAGGATGGAGAGACCCCGAATGATACTCATTGCTCCAGACTGGTCACGCCAGCACTGGTACCCACTATTAAGGAATATGGCCCAGGGCCCACCATTGATTCTACCACAAATTACCCACCTGCTCACACAGCAAGACAATCAGATTCTACACATTCAGCTCAAAACCTTAAACTTGGCTGCATGACAAATCACGTAAGCAACCAGCCAGCTCCTCTCTCACAAGCTGTTATGGAAATTATTTTGGAGGCCAGGAGACCCAGCACCAGGAAAGCCTACTCAGACAAATGGAAAAGATTTTGTGCCTGGAACCAAGCTAAAGCCCAAAATACCCTTCAACCTGACATACCTCAGATTCTGCAATATCTAACTGAGATGTTACACAAAGGGCTTTCTTTTTCATCTATTAAAATCCACGCCTCAGCCATTTCTGCTCACTACAACACGGATCCTCCCTTATTTTCACATCCACTTTTAAGGCAGTTTCTCAGAGGGGCCAAGAACATTAGGCCTCCCAGAAGAGGACCAACACCTACGTGGGACCTCAACTTTGTTCTGGAAAAACTCACGCTACCTCCTTTTGAGCCAGCTTTCTCAGTTGACTTAAAGTTTATATCATGGAAGACTGCCCTGCTGCTAGCAATCACTTCAGCTAGAAGAGTTTCAGAACTTCAGGCACTAATGGCAGTGGAGCCTTTCCTCATTTTTCATCAAGACAGAGTTTCTCTATGAACTAACCCCTCCTTTATGCCTAAGGTTGTATCCAGTGTGGCTCTAAATCAAACCATCCACTTACCCACCTTCTTTCCAAATCCACAGAACATAGGAGAAAGACTCCTGCATTCCTTGGACATTCACAGGTAGCTACATTATTACTTGGATAAAACTAAGGTTTTCAGAAAATCTGACCAGCGTTTTGTATCCTATGCTACAGCATCACAAGGAAAGGCTATCTCAAAACAGACCATTTCCAAATGGATAGGACATTGCATACGTTTTTGCTACACCCACCATGGAAAACCAGTTCCTGCTACCATTAGGCCCCACTCTACCAGGGCAGCAGCTACATCTACAGCCTTCCTCAGGGGGGTGCCAAGCAAGGATATTCTGGAAGCTGCAACTTGGAGTTCAGTACACACCTTCACCAAACATTACCACTTACCACTTTACTCTAAGACTAGAGCTGGCTTCGCCACTGCAGCTTTGCTGGGCCTTCTAGCCTCCTCTAACCCTGTTTGACTCCACCGCCCATCCTTAGCTTTGGGATTCTACCCAAGTGTGATGACTGCAGCAGGGTAACACGATGAACATAGTACAGTTTTGTACCTACCATAAATGTAGATGTTCGAGTGTATACCCTGCTGCAGTCCAGGTTGCCCTCCCTCCATCCCCTCTAAACTAGCTGAACTTATCTCTACCACTCTATTCTATACTACCTCTGTGGTGTATTTGCTTGTGCCTAAGGGTTTTGTTTTATTTTTTCCATATAGCTATATGTATGTATGTATATATATATATATATATATATATATATATATATATATATATATATATATATATATATCTTTTGCCTACCTATTAGGGGCACCTGACATCTGGGGCAAGAAAAACTGAAGAAAATGGCGTCGGATGCCTCTGATATACCCCTGGCGCTTTGACGTCAGGGAAGAAGCGACAGCAACCGACGCCGGACCAAGACTTTGGAATTCGTGCCGACTGCAGGACCGCTTGACGGCAGGATAACCCAAGTGTGATGACTGCAGCAGGGTATACACTCGAACATCTACATTTATGGTAGGTACAAAACTGTACTTTTCTGCAGTCTGTGTGGAGATCTTGAAAATGAGTAAACTGATTACGTGTTACAGACGGGGCACATCTGAAAAGGAACTTGACTACATTGACCGTTTGGGCACAGGAGAATAATCTGATGATAATGACATCAAAAAAAACATATAATATTTGGGAGACATACATTGAAAGGAGAATATTTAATACAGGACACTGTGATTTAAACTGTCGTTTCATTTAAGGACCTGGCTGTATGAGTAGTATGACCTTTGAGTTTTTCTAATCATATTAAGCAACTGGTTAATGAGAGTTATAGAATCATAAGTTAGATTTGTAAAGTCCAGGAAATCAGAAATGATGAAGTCGTTGCTTGTTAGTTATATTAGACCCAAACTTGAGGATGGAAAAACAATATGGAAACTTTATAAGAAAAGAAGCGTGAGTAAACTGGAAAGAGTACAGTGGAAATGTACCAAGGGCATCCATGGATGTGAAAATTTAAGTTATTATGAAAGAAGAAAATATCTGAACTTGTACAATGCCTCATACAGGTATTGAAGAGGAGACCTTATTTTCAGGTGTAAAGGGCATTTAGAGGCAGCTACCTCTGGGAATGTTTGGGGTTATCAAAATGTAGTAGAGAATCATCAGACAATTTACGTAGAAGATTCTATAGGAATTGAAAAGTGTACTAGTGTTTCTCTGAGAGAGCAGCTGATGGAATAGACTCCCATGTTTACATTAGAGCAAGCACTAGTTGTGATATGTTTAATTTCCATGGGATAGCACATTATGGGAACAGCTATTTTGGTATATTGGCAGGCTAGAAGGGCATTATTACCTGTGTTTGAAATATTTGTATGTATGTATAAGATGATAAAGCTCCTTGAAGTATACTTCTGTTTATTAAGGTGTTATCTTATGGTGATAAATTACAGTCTAGTCAAGGTAAATGTAGCCTTTACCTGTCAACAGTGTTGGTCCTTATTTTGTCATTTGAACCTTGATAAACACTTTAGATGTGCTGCATGTGTAGATTTTGTATTACCCAGTCTGTCCATTTCACCTGGTGGGACTAATCACCTCCACGTGCCAACACAGCATACTGCTTTGTGTCTCTCTCCTGCCCTACCTCCCATAAGGCTGCTTCCTCTTCAACTCAGATCTTGTTTGCCACTCGTTCCTGTCAGAGTTGAGCCCCTCCTCACAAGTCTGCTTTGGTATTTTCTCCATATTATTTTCTTGGCTTTTTTCCAGGAATTCTCTAATTTAGGATTTTTCTAAATGTTGTTAGGTTGCTTATTCAATTTATTGGTGTTTTTTGTACTGATCTTTTCCACTTGTCTCTCAATTAGGCCCTTTGGACTGTGCTTTAAAAAAGGGGGTGTTCGCTTTTAGGACATCGAGTATGTTTTTTTCTTTTAGCCATGGGCTCTTGTTGTTGCTGATTTGTCTTTTTAGTCCTTGGTACACAGTATAGAAAAGGCCTCAGGGTTTAGAAAATCTGGCCTCAAGATCCTGCCCCAGGGTACCCATGATCTTTGAGTGGTGTGCTTGGGGCCAGGTATATTATGAAGTGACCATGTGACATATGGAAGTCCTTCAGCTGAAAGACCTTTAAAAAGAGAGAAGTTACTTAAAAAGTTACTTCCTCAAAAGTTCAAGAAAAGATGATAGAAGAAAAAGGACAAAAGGAGAGAAGAGCAGATCAGTCAGTCAACCATTTCTCACCCACAGGCATCCTATGTCAGCACCTCAGTGAGTCAGGTCCTCTCAACAGTTGTAACCATCACAGCCTTGAATGGACTGCTCTCAAAGTTCTACTTCCCAGGTTCCTTCACCGACCCTCAGGGAACTTGTAGTTATTCAGTCTCCTTATTTGAGAAGAGGAGCAGTGAACTTTTCCTTGGAGAAGGAGCTCTCGATATCTGGGATCTAGATTTTCCACTCATCGTGTTCAGTAAGGTCTGTCAGGAATCCTATGCAGTGTGGTTTAGAGTGCATCATGGAGGCTTTTTTAAAAGTTGATTGTGAAGGATATCATACCATTCCTGCTCTGTCTCCAAGGTGGGCAAATCAGAACACCAAGCGTATATTACTTCTGCTCCTTCCGCAGGCTTGGTTTTTGCACCAGGAATTTCCAAGCCAACTGCATTACCAGTGCAGGACATGTTGGTTCTAAGAAAGCTTGACCCTTCTGCTTGAAGTGTCTTGGTCTTGTTATTGATTACATTTCACTCCATTTTAGCTACACTTTGAGGTCAATGTTATATGTTTGGTCTTGATATCAGTGCTGACCCCATCAAGACTGTTCACCATCCCTGATAGTTTGGCATTCAATGTCTCAATGCAGAAGACAGCTACATAGCTGGAGGAGGCGGCCTCTGGAGCGTTGTCGATCAGTGCTGACCCGTGTGGTACTGATTCTGACCTTAGCTTTGTCATCTTCCACACACAGCGTCTTGGCATTTTAAAGTCCGATCTAATAGTTCTGGTACTATTTGTTTTGTGGATATACAAGAGGTCCATCAGAGTGAGATCCAAGGAGGCATACATCACATCTCAGTAGCCTGTAGGAAACAGAGTATAGACGTAGGGCATTGTGTTTGCATCCTGTATCCTTTTTGTAACGAACCTCTAAGGCCTTACTGTTGCTGCATGTGCCTGGTCAGCTACATAAAGAATGGGGCATTATGCTCAGTAATAGGTCTGATGATGGTTGAGTACAGGGTCATGATGACTTCCCAGGACCTAGATGCCATGTCCTTATAAGCTGAGTGACATAGAATGATTTTCTTATAACCTTAGATACATGTTGATCGAAAGACAGATTATCAGCATGAGTCCCCAAAGCCTTGACTGGCATGTCTGATTTTAAGGGTGTTTTATCAATGAGGTAGTTTGCCTGGTTGGCTGGTTTCCCAAAAGGTACTATTATGCATTTCTTGGCATTGAGTTTTTAGCCATGGCTTTGGCACCAAGCATTTGTCTGTGTTGGATTTACCTGTAAGATGTTGGTATGCTGGAGTTTTTCTATGGTTTCTCCTAGCCTGCAGTCATCTGCAAATTTGGTAAATCAGAGGCCCTTGGCATTGATTTCTGAAAAAAAGATGCCAAAGAGGAGCGAACCCATCACAGAGCCCTGGGGGGGGGGGGGGGGGGGTGCCACTGGGGACCAGCCTCTTTGTGGAGGTGATCTCCATTCCTAACTTCCTGGGTCTTTTCTGTGAGACATCTGGTTATCCAATGAATTACACAGGGGTTTATGCCTAATTCTGTGAGTTTGTTTACAATGCCCAAACAGGGTATGGTATCAAATGCTTTAGCTAGGTCAAGGTAGGCACTATGCACTGTTTTGCCTTAATCCATTTCTTTGCTGACCTTAAAGAAATTCACCGGGTTCAGTAGGCATGACCTGCCTTTGATGAAACTAAACTTGGTTGGGTCCAGTGCCTGAAGGTTTCCCTTGCCATTGTTAAACATTTTCATGGTAATTCTTTTCATGGCTTTGCATATGAGGCTAGTCAGACTGACTAGTCTGTAGTTATATGATCCATTGATGGCATCCCTTTGTGCAGAGGGATGACTGTGGCACTCTTCCATTCACACAGCAGGAAGCCTGTGCAGAGGCTGTGGTTGAAGAGTGACACTAGTGGCCCTGATGGGTCACATTTCAGGTTATATAGGAGACATCCTGGGATATTATCAGGCCCATCAAGGTTGTATTCTTGGCCTTAGACAGTATATGTAATACATGCTTTCTTCTGAAAGTTGGAGGGATTATGTTAGATGGTATTTCCTTGGAATGGTTGAGAGAGAGGGGAGTAAAGCTGGAAATTAATTAGTCAGACAGAAGGTTTGCTCTATCTCCTGGTTTATAAACATGGTTCCATTTACCAGTAGTTTGCTGCCTTTGAGGTTTGTACATAGCTAAAGAAGGCCAACACCATAAAGTACCCAACAACATTGGATACTCTCTTCAGTCATAGTCTAAGCACTAGCTTCATCCCAGCTAAATGGAAAATGACCACCGTTATTCCCTTGCACAAAGATGGTGCTTTAACTGGCCCTGGGAACTATAGACCTATTACTCTGACTAGCCTTATCTGCAAGGCCATGGAGTGACTCATTATGGACCTTATCAACAAAGACATAGGTAATCTCCAAACACTTGACCCTACTCAGTTTGGATTTGTCAAAGGGAGATAATGTGTTGTAAACCTGGTGGACTTCTTTGAGGCAGTCATCAAGGCCCTGGATGAGGGGAAATGTGTACATACAGCCTGCCTAGACTTGGACAAGGCTTTTGACATTATCCCCACTCAGGCATCATTGACAAACTCATCCAGCTAGGTATCAACCGTTATATCATTAGATGGGTCGCTAACTGGCTCACTGATAGAACACACATAGTCAAAGTAGGAGAATCCACCTCCAACAGCAGAGCTGTAACCAGTGGTGTTTCACAGGGATCAGTCCTGGGGATGTCTACTGTTTGGAATCTATTTCTCTGAATTACAAGCAAAAACTAAAGGTTGTAGCTGATGAAGTTTGATGATGTCTGCCAACAGGGAGTGATCATAGAATCTCTAAAAGATGTCATCATCCTACAAGAGTGTCTTACACAAACAAATGATATGTGCCAATGTCATGGCCTTAAACTCAGTGCAAAAAATGTATTATCATCCCTTTTGGTAAGAGTAATGTTCCTGCTGATTACCACATCAATAGCAACACCTTTAAGTATGCACTCAGCGGTGAGAGACCTGGGCACACAGATTTACAGCAGTCTTACCTTTGATCATCATGTCTCCACAGTGGTAAGAAGGGCATTCTTTTATTGCTCATCTCATAAGTAAGGGCATTGCCTCCAGAAAAAAGAAGAAGTTATAACTTCCCTGTACTCTTCCTTCATCAGGCCAATAATAGAGTACAGCACTCCCTTTGGTATGTTCCTTTCCAAACATCGGCAGCAATTGGAGAGACCACAAAGGTTCCTTACAAAGAAAATCCAGGGTCTTCAAGATCTGTCTTATGCGTACACCTTTGGAACAGACTCCCATTTCATGCAAATAGAGCACCTCATTGGTCCTCTTCAAAAGCAGTCTGGACAATTGGGTAGCCATAAATTCACCCCGTTGGTTCCACATGTGTCCCTGTTGAAGACGGGCATTAGGTGCGCATCGTGGAAATAAGGGTGGAATTTGCCTATGCTTCTAAGGGCCCTTGGGCCATTAGCCTAGTAACTTCCTATGATCCTATAAGACCCTATGGGTTACCTTATGGTTGGCCTTTACCTGGGACACTATCTTTGCCTCAAAATTTCATTTGTTGGACTTAATTAGTTGTCTATTTAATTTGATGCTAATTTTTTTTATCTTCTCTGATATTACACTTCTAAGTTTTAGTTATGACTTTTTTCTTTTGTTGTACAGCACATTTAATTTTGGATTCCACCAGGGTGGTTGTTTTTTGGGTGAGATTTGGGATTACTTCTGGTAGGCACAACAGCCTCTCTGCAGTCATAGATATGGTTTACAGAACGTCCATGAACAATTCCACATAGGCTGCTGTGTTATCTGGGTTTGGAGGGACTTGAAATCATGACAGGTTATCACTTAATAGATGGTAATTTGTCCTGGAGTAGTTTCTAACTGTTACAGGGTTTGCTGAAGGTATAGAACTGATTCTTATTTTTAAGAAGACTACTTTGTAGTATGACTTTACCAGATTGGACACAATTTGGGGGGGGGGGTCGGGTCAGAGTTCTCCCATATTTGTGAGTACCATGTCCAATATGTTTGTATCTCTAGTAGGTGTATGCACTAACTGGTCAAGTGTGTTTGTGTTTACAAAGTCTAGGAGTCTGTCCTCCTGCAAATCTGGGGTTGTGTAGGATTCCCAGTTTATAGAGGAATAAAGTTCCACATGAATATGGGATTTGGTTGAATACTAAGCCTCTCCAGTTGGTCAATGTATGAGCTATGGGATTCATGAGACATTGAGGGTGACCTATAGCTTCCTAGAATATGGGGTGGAACTTTGTCAATGGTAACTTGGACATGGATGAACTCCAGTATGTCGTCCTGTTTAACCATCCCAGAGGTTTACCTGATACTGAAGTGGATGAAGACATCTGTACTTTTAGTCCCTACCTGTGCAGTTGCTGGTTGAAATGTGTGTGGAAAGCACTGAAGCCTTTCACTGTTTTTGTAACTACACAGATGCCTTTAGCTTCCAAGGTGATGAGAGCTTGGAGGGTGCAGAGCTGCCTGTTTGGACTCCTGGCTTTGAGCAGTAACAGCTTTAGATTTCCTTGGGTAGATTTTGCTATGTTGGAAGGTTTACGTCGGTTTGGCATTGCCTAAAAGGCTGTATGAGGGAGGACATGGATTTAGCCAGTATTCCAAAGCCTAGAGTGGACAGGTGCAGACCATTCTTGGAAAAGAAACATGGTTTGTTAACCATGTCCTCCCTCACTGACAAATGTTGCATACCCCTAGAATGATGCCAGAAACTAAGCCAGTTGTTATAGTTAATCATGTTGTGGCACACAGTCTTAGAGCTCTAATCTCTCTCTCTTCATATAATCTACATATACTTTCTCTAGGGAATAAGGATGCCCTTGCTGACCCAGTGGTGGTAACAGTGAACAAGAGAGAGTCCTCTGAGAAGATCACAGTTCTCCAGGGCAGTGGATAGAATGAGAAAGTATAGTGCTGTGTTAGATACTTTTACCATTGATTCTTGGGGGTATGGGGGAAGATTGTCATAATAGTTAAGGTCTTCACCTCATAGACATTAGCTTAGTATTCACCTATGTGGATTGAATTACCTGACACGTTATGAGCTGTTTCCAATATTAAATTGCTGAATAAGCCTTAGACAGAATGACAAGAGCTATGACATTTGATTTTTGCAGTCAACTACAGGCAAAAGGGTCCTCTGAGTTTAACATATCTGCTCTTTCCATGTGCCTGGTGTGCAGTGTAGCTGATGGGAGTGGCTAGTGCAGATGGGATAGGCGTTGCTGTGCAATGGTGTACCTGGCTCAGGCTTGAGACCCTTAAGGTGTCTTTCACAAAGGTCCCTTTCAAGGAATGCTTACTTTTTGGATATCAGATGAATATGACACTCATAAAGAACAAGCAAGAAAGTAAGACTTTGGGGGCAATGAACTTGACTGCAACTGTGGACAGAGAGTCTTTTCTGGGAACTGAAATGGTCTTAAGATCTTGTGGTTTAAAACGTCCTGGAGGCAGCTCTTTGTCCAAGACAAGGGTTCCCATAGAATTTGCAGGGGTCCTGTCAACCGATCCCACCTCAGAAGAGAGAGAGAGAGATACTCCATAAAAGTCAAGGTTTCTGTAATCTCTTTCTGTGAAGACAGCAGCAAACTCCCTATAAACTTGCCTAATTCTTCCCCTCTGGAGGCAGTTGGGGATCGATTCTTTGTACCAGGTCACTTGGACGGCCATCACACAGGACACATGAGTCAGGAAAATAGTGGCCAGATGCTGTATGATGGCCTTTCCTAAGATACCCAAACCATTCTCTCCACTACTTCCACATATGTGTGGGGTTCTGAGGCCATATATTCCCATCATAAGCAACAAAAGCAGAAAAACTTTTAAGCTTTCTATCCAAAAGTGCAGTCCAAGAAGTCCCACCAGACTAGAGAGGGTTGGGAGTTGATTCAATATTATTTTTGATTCCCAGGTGGTTCAAATTCTTCAGACCCTTTCTAGGTCTCAGTCACCTTTATCAGGAACTGTCTGGAAAAATTAATTTTGGGTGGTCATGGTACAGGTCATCCTTTCTTAACTTTGAGAAGGTGATTCCGTGTGCTTATTGGACATACAGAACTTTTTTCCACACATCAGAATTGCCAAGGCATCCAGGAGGTTCCTTTACTTCCACGTCAGAGCCAGTCATTACTAATTTTGAGTTATTTTGTCAAACCAGAGTCCTCAGGGTGTTCATGAAGTGCATGGTAGTGGCTGCTGTTTATATGAGGCTTTGGGGAATTCAGTGCTTCCCCTACAGACACAGAGGTCCTTGGTGCCAGGTTAGCTTTCTCACTCAAGCCAAGCCTAGGTATGAAGTGGTGCTTCCTCTGTTTTCTGATTAACATGAAAAACTCCTCAACAGCAGTAAATCACTTCATTGTTGGTGGTCCTCCTGGGGAGATTGACCTGTGTATTCCAGTATCTTATCAGTAGCTCTGTTTCATTCCTGATGGTTCAGATGTAGTCCTGATAATGCTTGCCTGCTACACCTTTGTCAAGGAGGCCTATGCCATGTGTTAGGATGGTCTGCAGCAGCACTTCATTCTCTTCTGTAGTTAACTTTTCAAGGCATCGCTTCCCTCAAATGGCCATAGGAGCAACTGTACACCTATAAGTCAGACTTGTCAGTGGGTGTGTGTGCTATGAGGTGGGATGCACGTAGTTACAGCCATAGCCTCCCTCACCTTTATGCACCTAGATTTCAACTGTATTTAGTGCTGTGCATGGTCTGTTCCCCCTGGGTACGAACTACAGCCGTGGGTCATCAGATGCAATTAGTATTTTCCACAGCCCCCTCCACCTACACCTTGTAGCAACAGATTAGCAGCTGCAGTTTGTGCTGAACACAGCCCCTTACACCCTGTAGTGATGGATTATTAGCTGCTGTTAATGCTGTGCACAGCACCCCCACTCTGTAGTGATGGATTATTAGCTGCTGTTAATGCTGTGCACAGCACCCCTCTACCCTGTATTGATGGATTATTAGCTGCTGTTAATGCTGTGCAAAGCAGCCCACCCACCCTATAGTGATGGATTATTACCTGCTGTTAATGCAGTGCACAGCACCCGCACCCTGTAGTGATGGACTGTTAGCTGCTGTGCACAGCACCTCCCACCCTGTAGTGATGGATTATTAGCTTCTGTTAATGCTGTGCACAGCACCTCCCACCCTGTAGTGATGGATTATTAGCTGCTGTTAATGCTGTGCACATCACCCCCACCCTGTAGTGATGGATTATTAGCTGCTGTTAATGCTGTGCACAGCACCCCCACCCTTTAGTGATGGATTATTAGATGCTGTTAATGCTGTGCACAGTACCTGCACCCTGTAGTGATGGATTATTAGCTGCTGTTAATGCTGTGCACAGCACCCTCTCTACCCTGTAGTGATGGATTATTAGCTGCTGTTAATGTAGTGATGGATTATTAGCTGCTGTTAATGCTGTGCACAGTGCCCTCCACTTCCTGTAGTGATGGATTATTAGCTGCTGTTTATGCTGTGCACATCCCTTCTACCCTGTAGCGATGGATTATTAGCTGCTGTTAATGCTGTGCACAGCACCTCCCACCCTGTAGTGATAGATTATTAGCTGCTGTTAATGCTGTGCACAGCACCCCCACCCTGTAGTGATGGATTATTAGCTGCTGTTAATGATGTGCACAGCACCCCCACCCTGTAGTGATGGATTATTAGCTGCTGTTAATGCTGTGCACAGCAGCCCGCCCACCCTATAGTGATGGATTAGCTGCTGTTAATGCTGTGCACAGCACCCGCACCCTGTAGTGATGGACTGTTAGCTGCTGTTAATGCTGTGCACATCATCCCCCTACCCTGTAGTGATGGACTATTAGCTGCTGTTAATGCTGTGCACAGTGCCCCCCACTCTGTAGTGATGGATTATTAGCTGCTATTAATGCTGTGCACTGCCCCCCACCCCATGTAGTGATGGATTATTAGCTGCTGTTAATGCTGTGCACAGTGCCCTCCATTTCCTGTAGTGATGGATTATTAGCTGCTGTTTATGCTGTGCACATCCCTTCTACCCTGTAGCGATGGATTATTAGCTGCTGTTAATGCTGTGCACAGCACCTCCCACCCTGTAGTGATAGATTATTAGCTGCTGTTAATGCTGTGCACAGCACCCCCACCCTGTAGTGATGGATTATTAGCTGCTGTTAATGCTGTGCACAGCACCCCCACCCTGTAGTGATGGATTATTAGCTGCTGTTAATGCTGTGCACAGCACTATAGTGATGGATTATCTGCTGTTAATGCTGTGCACAGCACCCGCACCCTGTAGTGATGGACTGTTAGCTGCTGTTAATGCTGTGCACAGCATCCCCCTACCCTGTAGTGATGGATTATTAGCTGCTGTTAATGCTGTGCACAGCCCCCCACCCTATAGTGATGGATTGTCAGCTGCTGTTAATGCTGTGTACAACACCCCCTCTACCCTGTAATGATGGATTATTAGCTGCTAATGCTGTGCACAGCACTCCCACTACCCTATAGTGATGGATTATTAGCTGCTGTTAATGCTTTTCACAGCCCGCCACCCTATAGTGATGGATTATTAGGTGCTGTTAATGCTGTGCACAGCACCCCCGCCCCATGTAGTGATGGATTATTAGCTGCTGTTAATGCTGTGCACAGCACCCCCCCACCCTATGTAGTGATGGCGTATTAGCTGCTGTTAATGCTGTGCACAGCACCACCACCCCATGTAGTGATGGATTACTAGCTGCTGCTAATGCTGTGCACATCACCCCCACCCCATGTAGTGATGGATTATTAGCTGCTGTTAATTCGGTGCACAGTCCTCCCACTCCCCCACTCCCTGTAGTGAAGGAATATCAGCTGCTGTTAATGCTGTGCACAGCCCACCATCTTATAGTGATGGCTTATTAGCTGTTGTTAATGCTGTGCACAGCACCCCCCACTACCCTATAGTGATGGATTGTTAGCTGCTGTTAATGCTGTGCACAGCACCCCCCACTACCCTATAGTGATGGATTATTAGCTGCTGTTAATGCTTTTCACAGCCCGCCACCCTGTAGTGATGGATTATTAGCTGCTGTTAATGCTGTGCACTGCACCCCCACCCTGTAGTGATGGATTATTAGCTGCTGTTAATATACTATAACTGTGCCCCAACATATGACCTCAGAGCCGCACACACTTTTCACCATGTCCTTCTGACTGGTTTTCTGTCTTTGTGGTTTGAATCTTCATAGCCACAGGCAGACAGTACAGAGTGAAGCCAGTGCTGTGCGTTACACACACAGCACAAGATCTGCCTCACTGGCACTAATGTCCACTACAGGGTTTGTTGTTTTTTTTTTTTTTTTTTTTTTTTTTTAATGCACTTAATACATAGGAGCATCTACATTAGAAGAAAAGAAAACAAACCATAATAACAATTTTTTGAAATTTTTTTTATTCATGTTTCCTTTCTTTGTAAGAACTGACAGTGTAAATTGACCAATTCCTGCCTTCCACTGCACCTCACTCCTCGTCCTCATGAACAGTATTCTTCATGTATTGTTCCAGCAAATTCCATTTATTTGTGTGTAACTTGCACCTTCCCTTTTCCAGTGCCTTTATCTCTTTTACAATGTTTTGATGCTTGAAATACTTCTTGTTTAGATTGTGATTTCCATTTTCTAGTAATTGCCTTTTTTAGCAATCAGTAGAATTAAACTTAGTAAGGCTTTAGTATGTGTAGGCAATTCAGATCCTGTGTCCCATCTCAAAAATAATAATTTCCTTTTTTTACAGCCATTTGCTCCCCCAGTATTTCTGACAAGAGTACTCTGTTTCTGCCAGCTTAGTGCAATCACAAAAACCATGTTCCCAGTTACCTCTTTCTTCCCTATCAGACGTCCAGCATGTGCTATCTGTCTTAAGAAAAATTGTTGATGTCTGTCTGTGGTATAGAAATACCTATGGAAACACTTCCAAGCAAAAATTCTAAACTGGCTGGACTTGTTGCATACTTGGGAGACATACATATGACCTTCCATTGCTCCTTTGTAAATTTCTTTTTCAGTCTCTTCCAGTCTACTCAGTCTTTCCTGACCTCCTCCAAATACCTTGGTTCCTTTGTCAGTTTTCTTCAGTAAATTCTCCCCCCTTTTGCCTATTCTCTGTAGCCCTTCATTTAGTCATCCCTGTTGGCAAAATCTCCTTTCTCCATTCTCATGTTGGCTTCATTCTTAGAATATTTAAGCAACTTTAGGAATGTAATATTCTGTATGGTTGTTGTTATTCTCCTTAAGGATGTGCATCCAAGATCCAACTCTGTCCTTATTTCTTGAACTCCCCACCCTTCCCCATCATCCATTTCTACTTTGAATGATAACGTTCTGATTGTGTTATGTATACGAGCCTTAACTGCATAGCTCTACAGTATCTCTTCAAAGCAAGTTATCCTAAAGCACCTTGTTGTGTTTGGAATATCAGCTTATCCCACTTAACTCTTACCCCTTTCCCTCCCAAATAAATTCCTTCAGTGCTTTATTAATTATTGTCCACCACTTCTCTGTTTGATAAAAATATGCCTTAGGTGTATGTAAAACTAAAGGGACTAAAAACGTTTTCAATACTTATATTTTACTATCTATATCCATAACAAGAACTTCTAGTTTCTCAGTTTTTCTTTTATCTTTTTAGTATCTTCCCACATGTCCTTATCTGCCGTAACAGAACCCTTTTTAATTCATACTCCTAAATACTTTATCTTATTGTGACCCTATAAATACAGGTGTTAACTGAACCAATTTTATATCCTGAAAAAGACTTAAAGCTGTGTCTTAAAATGTTACACAACACCAAGATGTCAGTTTCTGGGTTTATCTGGTACATAATAATATCTGCAAATAAAGCCAACTTTTCTTGATGACCCAAACCAGTTATATTCCTAAATTTCTGATTCCCTTACTTTCTTTGCCAGTAGCTGTAAATATAAAGCAAATGACAAAGGGGAAAGAAGACTGCCTTCCTGTCTTCAAAAACATTTTATCAGAGAGGACCCCTCCCACTTAATTCTTGATTCCAATCCTAATTAAGTTTATTTTATCAGGGAATGAAGTTGATCTCCATTTTTCTGCATAAAGTTTCATCAACAGCAATGGTATTTTTTATATTCTGCTTCCCTCTGGATCATCATTGTTTTGTTATTGTTGTCAAATGTTTGCCTCCCCTCCACAAAACCACACTGATACATATCTATCAATGATGGCAACACCCTTGCCATTCTTTTAGCTAGTATACACATAACGACTTTATAATCCCGGCTTAAAATTGAAATGGGGTCTACAAGCTGGGTCTGATGAGTCATTACCCTCTTTGGGTAATGCAGCCACTACAGCTTTCTTCGAAGACGCTGGTGGTTCCTCTCTTTTTAAAATACTGTTAAACAAATTTTCCAGATTTTTATCTCTTCCTTGTGTCCTAACTGTAAAACTTCCCCAGAGATGCCATCTGTTCCTGGAGAGTTCACTGTTGACTGATATTATGTCTTCGCCAATTTTTATCTCATCTCCTCCTATCTTAAATATTAACTGTTGAACCTCATCTTCCTTTGACCTTAGCATAATTAAGTCTTCCTTAAATGTTTATAGTTGTGCTCTTTCTAGGTTTCCACATTCCTATGCTTTATAGACATTCTCATAAAATGTGTAAAATATCTCTAATACCATTCTAGGATTTTTGATTATTTTTCTTATCGTAGGCTCCCTACATTTGGCAAACAACTCTTTCTACTTTCTGTTGACCAATTCATTGTACTTTTTTTGAGCTCTACAGCTATCAAAAATATTTTCTTAATAGCCACATTGCTAAACTCATGCCTGTTATCCAATTATTCCCTTATTTTCTCTTTAGCACATCTTCTTCTTCTGTCAAATTCCCCCTATTCTACAATTATTTAACCTTTGTCAGCCCCTCTAAATAATTCCTATTACTTCTTATCCTTATCACCTTCACATTTATTTCTCCCCTATTTTTATTTTATTCCACGAACAAACTAGTCTTTCTGAAGAAACTTCTGTCTTCCTTAATAACTAATTGATGATTTCCACTGCCTCTTCCTTAAATTCCTCACACTTTAACAGGTAGGTAGGAAAGCTCCTGTGTCTAATTTTTACTTTATTACTCAGCATTTCTTAGTCTTTATCTGTGCATAATGTGAGGTAGTTATTGGATGTGTGTTGAAGCGTTCAACTAAAGGCACATGTTCCGGTGCAATATAATTTCTATCCTGTAAAAGCAGCCAACTCCAAGTCCAGCTCCAGACAAGTGACAAGTGGAGTACCTCAGGGTTCAGTTCTGGGACTGCTCTTGTTTGGCATCTACTTCTCTGAAGTACAGGCCAACACTAAGGGACTCTGGCTAACAAAGTTCGCAGATGACTGCAAACTGGGAGCCATTATTGAATCCCCAAATGATGTGGATACTCTACAAAAGGGCCTTACAGAAACAGATGCTTGGTGCCAGAGCCATGGGCTCAAGCTCCATGCCAAGAAATGTATAGTTATCCCCTTTGGGAAAAAACATGTACCAGTGAATTACCATATACATGGCAGTACACTAAACACCGAAAATGTGATAAGAGACTTCGGGACACAGGTGGACAGTGGTCTCACCTTCGATAACCACATCGCCACAACAGTCAGGAAATCCTTCTATGTGGCACTCCTCATCACTAAGGCTTTTCAACCAGAAAAAAGGAGGTCATTGTCCCACTGTACTCATCCCTCATTAGACCCATTAATAGAATACAATGCCCCGTTTGGTATATACCTCTCAAGACATCTGCAACAACTGGAAAGTCCGCAGAAATACCTCACTAAAAGAATCACAGGCCTAAAGCAGATGCCCTACGCTGACCACTTTAAAAAAACTCCAGCTATACTCTGTCGCATATCGTCTACTCAGAGGCGATCTCTGCTTAACATACAAGACCATGTCAAACCCAGAGCTGTTGGACATGCTTCACTTAAAGAAATCCCAATCCCTCAGAGCCACACGCTCCAGGGATCTAAACCTTGTCATCACAATAAACAAAACATGCTGGAGGGATAGGTTCCTGACCCAGAGACTCCCCAGACTCTGGACTAGATTGCCCATACATGTCAAGCAGAGTGCCTCTTTGGCCCTCTTCAAAAGGAACCTTGACGATTGGATGGGAGATGGGAAATTCACCTCGGGGATCATGTCAGTCGCCCTGCTAGACAGGGGTCCATGGAAGTAAATAGTGTGGGAAGAAATAGCCAGGGAATTGTTATGGCTAGGCTTGTATAGGCCCTAGGGTTGATAGCCTAGTACCAACCTATGAACCTATAATCCTGTCTAGCCTAGTTATTGTACCTTGGGAAATACGTAATTTTTTTCGAGTTCCTACTACTGAGTCTTCCATACCAAATATTTTCATAGATGTCTTAAGACATCTACACTGTTTTATATTTTCCCCTTCTAGATCCCACTGACACAGCCTCTCTATTATAAATCATGTTTGAGTCCCCACCTATATGTAATATTTCCTGCTGAAAGCTGATTATTTCTTCGAGTTGTTTAAGCTCAGTAGTAGTCTTTTGTAGAATATACATACATGCCAACTTCATTCGCTTCGCTTACCAAATTTTATATTATTATGTTATTTAACTCCAAAGAAGCAACAGTGTACATACATGCTTTAGATAACAATACAACTGGCATACAAGATAAGAGAAACAATGAAGTGCAAAAACAATTATGTAGAACAATGAGATACTCAGGAGTAGTACCATTATTTACAATATATACAAAAAGTACATTTCAGGTGAGAGTATAGTGTATGCATTAAAGGCTTCAACGGGTCACTTACATATGGAAAAGTGGGTCTTCAAGGGGGGTCTTTGCAGTTGCAAAGAGGGTTAGTATTGAGGTGTAATTTAAGAAGACCTTTGAAGGTGCCTGTGTGACTCTCTAGCCTGAGTTCAGGTGGGAGGGTATTCCATGCTTTGGCAACATCATGGGAGAATAAGGCCTCCCAAGAACTGTTATTGCATGGGTTAACTTCAGTCAGGTTTTTGATACATGAACCTAGCTCCCTTGTAGGGTTGTAAATGTTTAGCATGTCGGCAAGGGCTGGGCACTTCCCCGGATGGAAGAGAATTTGATGGGCTATGATCAGTTGGTGGTAGCGTAGGAGGTTTGGAAATTCTAACCAGTGCAGTTTAGTTAGGGATATTAATAACAAAAATCTACAATTATTGTCTTTCTTTCCTCTTCTGTCATTATTGGAACCTCTCTAAGAATTGATACTGCTACTCCTCATTTCCCGTGTTGCCAATCTCCTACTGAATATCCATTCAGAAATCTTTTCTTAGACAAATTCAAATGTTCATTTCTATCAGGATACATCTCCTGCAGCACTGCTATGTGCACTCTACATTTTACTATAATTCAATACTCTTTTTTTTTGTCCATACCTTGTAAGACCATTCAGTTTCCAAGATAATATGAGCAGAGTAGCTATTATTAGAGAAAGTTGCTGCTCCCCCAATTACACTTGACAATTTTTGGAATGTGCGTTTCAACTTTTGTCTTATATGCATGCATACAATGTTTGGCAGGCTGATTTTTTATACAGTTGTTTCTTCTCATGTCCATTTGAACCTATGTCACGTTTTCAAGACTTTGTTTTAAATGAAAGCACTCAAAAAAAAAAAAAAAACTAAATGTATTTTCAGAGCACCTCCTTCCCCTATTAATTTAGAAACACAAAAATATATGTGTGTTCAACAAATTAAGTTTAACCTTCCAGATAAGAACACTTGTCCCAAGTCAGCAACCCCACCCCCAGGTATTGCCTAAAGTAAAATTAAGGATACCTTTGCTAAAGTGCATATTACAGCTTGTGTTCTCACTTCTACTGATTGCTTTCTGTTCTTTTATTATCTCTGTTCCACTCCCATATGTGAAAAACAGCTTGTATGCTTTTAGAAATTAACATTTATGCCTAAGAGAAAGTGCACTGGCTACCTTTAAATAAAACTAAATTATGCATTGTTCTATTGAATGCATTAAAGTATAAAGGCTGCTGAGAAGGCTTCTATCTCATGTTCACTCCCCATAATTTTTTTAAACACCTTTATTGAATTATCACTTGTGACAAAAGCAAATTTACATTTATACAAAAGTAATCACACTGATGTCCTTCAAGAATGCAACTGCAGTCATAACATATGGGTTGTCCTGCCTCAGGCAGCCCTCGGTCGGCCGGATTCCAAAGTCTGGGTCCGACGTCGGCTGATGTTGCATTTCTCTCCGACGTCAGAGTGGCTGGAGTACATAAGCATCAGCCGACGCCATTTTCTTCAGTCTTTCTTGCCGTGCGGTGCCCGAAGCAGAAGCAGTTCGCAAGTGCCGGTCGGTCAGCTCCTGTATTCTTCGAATCCGAAGTCATCAAAAAAGCTAAGTACCCCGTTGGGGACCTTTTCTTGCCTCAGCCGATGTCAGAAATTACTGAAAAAGTTAACAATTGTCTTTCTTGTGGTAAACAAATACCTCATAAGGATTTCCACTCTTACTGTCTTCCTTGCCTTGGCCCAGACCACGACGTCTCGGCCTGTGTCGCCTGTGCTCGCTTCAATAAGTGCACTCTCAGGCGCCGGGCGGAGTTCGCTGAAGATTTTTTCGGCGAAAAATTTGCTTATACAATGCCGTCAGAACTTCCGACATCGCAAACTCCCAAGAAACGAAAAGACCGGGACCGACATCCTCGGCCCGCGTCTACCACCGAATCCACGCCAAAACCTACCGCGAGTGCTCCGGTTCCCCCTGAGACAGTTATTCCACCGCTCCGAACCGAAGACACCGCATTACCGACGACTCCGATATCGGATACCACTCCGCCAGTTATAGATTTTCCTCCGGATACTGAAACCGAGGAAATGCCCGAGACCATTGCTGTAGATAAGGTCACTCCTGCACGTGGAGCTGCCAGGCCTCCTATGGCCATGTCTATTAAGGCCTATACTCGGGCTAAGGCAGCCAGCAAGACCAAGCACCTTACTGCTAAAACCTTACCTCAGCCTACTCATGAGACACAAATCATGACTATGGCCGCAGACTTAATTTCCATGATTAGAGGTTCACAGGCCCATCCTGAGAGAGGATCCCAGCCTCCTTCTGATAAGAGGCCCCAGGTTGAACCCTCTGACCCTATCCCTTCAGATGAAGATTCTGAGGACTCTGTCCACTCCGATGGCCAGGAAGAGCCCTTCCAGACCTATGAGGACTCGGATGCAGAGGATTCCATCCCCTCGGCCTCCCCTCCTGAGGATATTTCTTTTGGGGAAGTTCTGCATACCATGAGGGAACATTTCAAGTGGCAAGGCCAGGAATATTCTGATTCCAGAAAGCACCTTCGAACTTTCCTTAAAATGCCCCAGCACAGGCCCTTAGCTATTCCTCCTGTGCTTGATGTTTTGGATGATTTATATTCTGACTCTAGTGTTACCCCTGATTCTCTTCCTCCTGCTCCAGCCAAGCCAGACAGATATTACAGGGTCCCAGAAACACATTCCCATTTATTCAGGGCCCATACTGTTGATTTAGAGACTATTTCTCAGGGACCTAAAGGTGTTTCAGCTTCCACCTCTAAAAATCCCTTGCCTTCCAACAGGGAAGCTAGGTCATTAGAAAGATGGGGGAAAAAGGTCTACACCTCCACTACTTTATCTATGAGAGCTTTGAATTGCCTCTTTCATATGTTACAATATCAGGATTACCTGTTAGATGATTTACAGAAAACATTGGCCTCTCCTGATCCTTTAGACAGGAAGTCTTTGCAGGAAGCTGTACATAACTCTCAGCAAGTCAGCAATCACTTTCTGCAGTGTGGATATGATGCACTAGAAGCTTCATGTAGGGCAGCTATGACAGGGGCAGTCATTCGTAGACATGCATGGTTAAAAGAACAACCTCTACCAGATCATGTTAAGGCAAAACTTCTGGATGCACCCTTGGAAAAGAACAAGCTTTGTGGTGCTAATGCTAAAGATGTGTTAAAGTCCATCGAGGAAAAAGCAAAATCAGTTCAGACGGTTAAAGATTTCCTCCAGGTTCAGCCCCCCAAATTCAGTAGGAATTGGCCTTCAAAAAACTGGTCCTTTCCTAATCCTGAAAAATTTCAAAGGGGTAAAAACAGGCGTGGCCGAGGAAGAGGACAATACAGAGGTCCTTACAGGGGACGACAATGGCAGCCAGCAAACCAAAGAAGTGACACAGGGGTCTCCCCTGCCCCACAGGCACAATCTCAATGACTTTCCTCTACGTCCGCCTACCAAGGAGCAAATAGAAGCTCCCTTGGGCGGAAAATTATCTCTGTTTTCAGACAATTGGCACAGATTGACAAACGACAAATGGATTTTGGACATTATAGACCAAGGTTACAGGTTCCATTTTCATACCTTACCAAGAAAACAAGGCATGCCAAACCTACCACAAAACCAGAGGGCAGAGGCTATCAAGCAAATTTCTCTGCTTGCTCAGATAAAAGCAATAGAAAGAGTTCCACAACAAGAACAAGGCCAGGGGTTTTACTCAAGACTGTTCCTTGTTCCAAGAAAAGAAACTCAATGGAGACCAATACTGAATTTGTCCGCATTAAACACCTTTCTCATAGTACCAAATTTCAAAATGCTGACTCTACAGCAATTCCTTCCCATGCTGGGCAAGAGGTCTTGGCTGATTACTCTGGACCTCAAGGAGGCATACCTGCATGTCCCTATCAGACACAGCTGCAGAAGATACCTTAGATTTCTTGCAGGGCCAGAGCATTATCAATTCTCAGCATTGCCATTTGGCTTATCTACTGCGCCCAGAGTATTCACAAAATGCCTGGCTTCAGTAATTGCTCATTGCAGGCTCCAGGGGATCCAAATTTACCCGTACCTGGACGACTGCCTCATACAAGCGGATGACAAATTGATGTTGACAAAAAACTTGAACTATGTCATACAATTACTTCAGGCTCTGGGATACACAGTCAACTTCCAAAAGTCAAGACTTCAACCATCCCAGCAAATAACCTTCTTAGGAGCCAATTTAGACACAGCCTCTCAAATGGCTTACCTGACAGAAGACAAGCAAGAGAAGTTAACTCATTATTTCAAAGGTTTGGCAAAACTCACCCAGATGACTGCAAGGAGATTCCTACAGGCCCTGGGTTACATGGCATCCTGCATTCTCCTGGTTCCATTAGCAAGACTACACATGAGAAAGCTTCAATGGTACCTAAAAAGTCTATGGTCTCAGCACAGCAACAACTTAGAGACAACCATACCGCTCATTCCATGCCTACAAAAGGAATTCCTATGGTGGGCCTCGGTAAGCCAGGCAAACACAGGTATGTCATTCAAAAAACCACAGATAACACAGACCATGACCACAGACTTCTCAGACCTTGGATGGGGGGCGCACATGGAAGGCAGATGTATACAAGGACAATGGTCTCCAAAGGAAACACATCTGCATATAAACCAAAAGGAAATGCTGGCAGTAATGCATGCCATCGAGGCCTTTCGACAACAACTTCAGCAAGGCCATCGGACAGACAACACCACTGTGATGTGGTATATAAACAAGCAAGGGGGCACCCATTCTTACCCCCTTTGCAGACTGACAGTGAATCTTTGGGAAAAATCACTGAGCCTAAACATACAGTTACAATCCCAGTTTGTTCCAGGCAAAGACAATGTGCTGGCGGACAGCCTAAGCAGGAATTTCACAGATCCACACGAGTGGAGGTTACATCCGAAGATCTTCACACAACTCACCTCGACATGGGGCAGGCCAGAAGTAGACCTATTTGCCTGTCACCTCAACCATCATCTACAAAAATTCTGTTCAAGGACATACCATCCACAAGCTTGGAAAATAGATGCTCTTTCATTCAACTGGAACTTCCTAAAATCTATGCATTCCCACCTCTGCCACTGATGACCACAGTATTACTAAAGATCAAAGCAGAGAGACCCAAGGGGATCCTAATAGCTCCAGACTGGCCAAGACAACACTGGTACCCACTACTACGGAGCATATGTCACAACAAGAAGTGGGCCCTTCCCCAATGGCCCCTACTTTTGACTCAACACAACTTCAAAACAGTGCATCCAAACATTCAGACACTGCAGCTAACAGCCTGGGAGATCCCATGAATAACCTCAATCTATCTCTCTCCAAGGAAGTTCAGCGGATATTAACAGAAGCTCGAAGACCATCCACCAGAAAGGTTTACTTAGCAAAATGGAAGAGATTCAGCATTTGGAATACCAGCAAGGGACATGATGCATCATTATTGAACATCCCACTCATCCTGGAATATTTGGCAGATATGAGCCAGCAGCTTCAGTCGACTTACAATTTTTCTCATGGAAGACAGCTTTCCTGTTGGCAATCATATTCTTCCATAAAGATACATGCTTCAGCTATTTCAGCTAGATATAACACTGATCCTCCTGTGTTTTCACATCCTTTGCTAAGGCAATTCCTCAGGGGAATCAAGAACATTAAGCCACCAAGAAAGGCTCCAGTGCCAGCTTGGGACCTCAACTTTGTCCTAGAAAAACTGACTCTACCTCCGTTTGAGCCAGCAGCTTCAGTCGACTTACAATTTCTCTCATGGAAGACAGCTTTCCTGTTGGCAATTACCTCAGCAAGAAGGGTTTCGGAACTACAGGCCCTAATGGCAATACCACCGTTCATAATCTTTCACAGAGACAAGGGTCTCCTTAAGAACCAACCCTACTTTTATGCCAAAGGTGGTATCTAGGGTTTCTTTAAGTCAAGCTATTCATCTTCCTGCTTTCTTCCCCAATCCTGAGAACAAAGGGGAAAGACTGTTACATACCTTGGACATTCACAGACAACTTCGCTACTACCTGGACAGAACCAAGACCAGTAGGAAGTCTGATCAACTTTTTGTAGCTTACGCCCCTGCAGTACAAGGAAAAGCAATTTCAAAACAGACTATTTCAAAATGGATTGGACATTGCATCAGATTTTGTTATTCCTTTCATGGGAAGATTGTTCCAGCCAATGTCAGACCACACTCCACCAGAGCTACAGCCACCTCTACAGCATTCTTAAGAGGGGTGCCTACAAAGGACATTCTAGAAGCTGCTACATGGAGCTCCGTGCATACATTCTCCAAACACTACAATCTCCCTCTATACTCCAGATCCAGAGCAGGCTTTGCTTCGGCAGTCCTGCAGGGTTTGTTTGCCACACCATCTCTTTCCTAGAGCATTCCTCCTCCCCCAGCTAAGCTATGGTATTCTACCCATATGTTATGACTGCAGTTGCATTCTTGAAGGACATAGTACAATTTTGTACCTACCATAAATGTAGATGTCCGATAGATATGCAACTGCAGTCGGATTTTCCCTCCCTCCATACCCCTCTATGCCTTGGGTCCACTCCTCTCCCTGTTTCTCTTAGCTGGGGATATCTGTTATGGTGTATCTGTTTATTGCTTACTTATTTGTCTGGAATCCTGTTTTTGTCTTCCAATTTGATTACAGCCTTCCTTGGAGGGCACCTGGCATCTGGGGCAAGAAACAGTGAAGAAAATGGCGTCGGCTGATGCTTATGTACTCCAGCCGCTCTGACGTCGGAGAGAAATGCGACATCAGCCGACGTCGGACCCAGACTTTGGAATCCGGCCGACCGAGGGCTGCCTGAGGCAGGACAACCCATATGTTATGACTGCAGTTGCATATCTATCGGACATCTACATTTATGGTAGGTACAAAACTGTACTTTTTAAGAAATTAACATTAACAACTTCACATATATTACTATACATCATATAACCTAAGCAACATTACATAAATTATTCAGTTCCCGTCCCCTTTTTTAAACAAGACCATCACTTATGACAAAAGCAATCATACATTTATATAAATGAAAACAAACCACACTGACACAATCCCAGTTCCAAGCATTTTATATCATAAACCATACTGACACTCCTAGTCCCAAACATTATACATCACTTATAATTTACCCAATCATTTTCAGCTAAACATTACATAGCTCATTCATGCTCTGCCTTCTTTTAAACCTCATTCCTCCCCTGTATGTATTGTTCCCCCAATTCCCATTTTTTCCAATGTAGTTTGCTGCTACCCCTTTCTAAAGATCTCAGTTCCAGTTGTTTTATCCCTGTTACTATATTCACTGCTTTTAATATTATTTGTTTAGAATTTGATTTCCATATTCTAGTAATTGCTTTTTTGGCAGCCACCATTAATAGACACAGTAAGGCCTTACCATGTCTAGGCAATTCCAATTCTATGTCAAAGTTCATAAAAATCATCTTCCTCGTTAAACCAATCTACCCAGCCTGCATCTCCAACTCTACATCCTGCAGAGAATCCTTAAAGTCCACCAACCCCCCGCACTCCCAGAAAATATGTTCCCAAGTACCTCTTTTTTTCCCGTCACACCTCCAACATTTGCTGTTTACCTGAGGAAAAAATTCTCTGGAGTCTACTTGGGTAAAAAAATATCTATGTAAACATTTCCAAGCAAAAATCCTAAATCTTCCCAATTTAGTTGCATATTTGGGAGACATGCATATAGCTTCCCATTGTTTTTGTGAATTGCTTATCCAATCTGTTTTCCCAATACTTTCTAACCTCCTCTGATTGATTTTTATAGTTATCATGCAATATTTTATATGCTCTACTAATTATTCTTTTTTTAATGGCAGCTTCTGTTCTAGATTCTACTAAAGACTCTACGAACGCTGGTCTTTAGTTTAGGACCCCATTTCTTTCTCTTTGCTTATACTGTGATATCATTCCTTGATAGGAAGGCAATATCTAACCTGCAGTCCAAATAAATAATTGGTCTCTTCCCATTCTTTTACCTTTCCCTCACTTCCAATAATTTCATATTTTATTTTCGCTCAGTTGCTTGCCATTTTACTTCAAATCTTGCATTTCACTCAACAAAGAATGCTTGGAAGTAGTCAACAATTAAAAAATGGCTTTGCAGAGGCATGAAAGAATCTTTGAAATTTTCACTCAGAAGAGAACATACAGAATTCTCCTGGTCACCTGCCTTCAGCTGCAGAGTGCAGAATGTGAGGTAGTTATCGGATGTGTGTTGAAGCCCTCAACTAAAGGCACATGTTGCCAGTCGAGCTCTCTGGAATTTTGTAAATAATTATGTCATTTGTGAATATCAGCATGATTCATATGCTTGTGTTACAACGGTATTAGAGCTATATGTTATGTGTATATCAGACTGCTGGTAAAGAAGTGTGTGTTGAAAAGGGTTATAAAGTACGGAGCTTTAAAACATATCCACAGTGTACCCTACTGGAACAGAACAGGAATGTACATACACTATTGTAACTGTTTAGATGCATATATTTTAACAATGGAAACTGCAACACAGGAGATTAATTTCAGAAAAATAGCTGAAAATGTAAATTACTTTATGACCACATAATAAAAGGATGTTATCTTTCAGTTTCAGTGCAATAACAGACACATTGTGTAGAACTAGAGTTTTCTTCATTGTCTTGCAAGTGTTTTATTATTTTATGACTTCCAGCAAGTACTAAGATTTGAGGAAAAGCCCTTGTGTATGTATTTTCACAGGTAGATGCTAAATGCTTCCAACTGCGTCAGTGTTTTTCTCCTGGGATAGAGTAAGTTGACAAGAAGTGATGTAATCCTGCAAGCTATCCCAAAAGTAATATTTGAGATATTAATTTAAGAACTCTGAGAGAGACTAAGTATTCTATATTTTGTCTTTGACCTGACGAGAAGATCCACTCACCACATCTGTCTTGCTTGCTCTGTAAGTTAGTCTAGGGAACAGTATATTTCTTTTAAATATAGTCAGGAATATAACTGAGCTTAATTTAGACATTTTTCTTTATTTGAGACTGTCCTGCAGTGTTGTTTTAAGTATTTTCTGTGATTTTGAACTCTGTTACTGTGATTATATCAAAACAAATATTTTCTTGTTATTTTATTATTTACTATTGAATATATTTAAACCTTTCATTGTGGCTATTTGTGAGACATATTTAAATGTTGAGAGTACTTGCATATATATTTGGTGACACTGTGGGCCACCCCCACCCCTAACTAAATATACCAACTTAGAGATTATACTACAGTGAGGAAAAGAGCAAATTCCCGATAATGGCCCACTGGTTACTTACCATGGGAAAAGGTTCACTGAAATGATTGGCAGTTGCAGACTTCAACAAATAGCATTCAATGAAGAGGTGTTCATTAATGTGATATAGTGATATAATGTTCCTCCCTCCAGAATTAGGTAATTTGGCAATTATTTCTCATTCCTACTATCTCCAGCCCAGTTATTCCATTGACTGAATCACTAATCAAACTCAGGTCATCTGGGTGATAGTGTTGGCTTCCTGTGTCATAGAGCCAGGCCACAGTGCCAAGTTTATAACGAGAATGCTGCAGGGCACTGATGCCATGCATCTTCAGCCTAAATAATCCAGACCCTGCAAGAAGCATTTCAGTCAGGATATGCACACAATGGATCTTACTTGAGCAGAACATTTTTTTACCTCCCTTTCTGATGATGGCTGTCACCTTAGATGTCACAGTCTTAGGTTGAGGGATGCATTATCCAGGGCATGTGGTCTGTATTGCATGGTCACAGACAGAGGCTAGTTGGATTTTTATTCTAGAAATTAGGACAGTTCTCAACACTTTTTGGCATTCTGGGACATCCGTCCTTAATGTACTAGTGCCAGCCATTCTTACAGCATGGCAGTGGTTTGGTATGTCAGTGAGTAAGGAGAAATGCATCCTTTCTGCTTTGATGGGAAGCCTTGCAAGTATGGGAATAGTTATGTGTGCAAATCATTTTCTGTAACCAGTTGCATCATAGAGGTCCTTCATTATTGGGTTATCTCAATCACTGTCTTCTGATGCTGATTGAGTGGTGCATCTGTCAGCCTGTAGAGCAGAACCTTTTCTGTCACTAGGGGAAGTGTTTGCATTACTGACTAATTCCAAATTCAGCAACTCCTTTTCCCCTTATTCCTCTCTTTGGGGAGACATATTGATGGACTTATGTAGAAATGACTCCCATGACTCTCATATTCTTTCTCCCATTTCCCCTCATCCCAAAGTTCATTCAGAAGGCCTGTCTAAGTACTGCCAAGATCATTCTGATAGCTCCTTAACTTTGATTCTTTATATTTTGACTTCATTAGACTGTCTCTGTGGAAGTTCAGAAACTTTCTGACTAACCTATCTGGCAGTCCTCTCACAAACATCTACACCATCTGTTTAACTGCATGATTCCACAAATGCTAGTGATGTCAAATTACTTTCTTGTCTGGACATGGTCCAGTTATTAACTTCTTTCTAGAGTCAATGCACAAGAAAAACTTATAAAAGTAAATGAACCCAGTTTTCCATTTGGGTTACAGACAGAGGTATGGTTCCATTTATTGATCCTTTACCACTGTATTAAAATACTTGTTGCAGAGTTTTGACACTGAATTTAAGTTGCTCTTCTGTTAAAGTTCAGTTGGCAGCCCTTTCTAATTTTTGACAGGGTCTGACTTGTGCCTGGCTTCCTTAATTGTTGTAAGGACTGTTTAAGTGGTGCTTTTCTGTTCCACCCTCCTCTGCCCGATCATGTTCATTCTTAGGAAGTAGATACTATTCCTCCTTGGGACCTGTACTCTGAAGCAATTGACTCTCACTCCATCTGAACACATTGTTATATTGGATATAAAGTTTGTGTTTTGAAAAATGCTCTTTCTGGTGGTCATCACCTGCAGCAACTTAGACATTCTTTGCTGCAGGTGATGACCACCTGCAACTTAGACATTCTTTGCTGCAGGTGGTCATCACCTGCAGCAAAGAATGTCTAAGTTGCAAGCTTTGTGTCAGTCCTGCTTACCTGATTTTCTTAAGGACAGAGTGCCTTTGTGAACAAAACCATCTTTCAGGCCCAAGATAGTCCCAGAGAATAACCATAGCTGATTAATCTATCCACTTTCCAAGTTATTCTAAGCAAATTATTTTAACAAAGAACAATGCTTGTTGTGTTGTACTGATGCTCACAGGCAGGTCAGATTGTGCTTGGAGAAAACTAAATCTTCTAGAAAGGTTCTCAGTTTGTTTCATTTTCAGAACATAAACTGGGGTTCATAATTTCTAAAGTTACCTTATCAAAGTATAAACAAAATTCCGTTACCAGGAAGGAGCAGAAATACAATAAGCCTTTACGTTCTGAGGCCAGTCAACTAGAACAGTAGCTACCTCACTACATTTTTTCAAGAGTCCATCTTTTGATTATGTTTGTATACCAGTTGCATGGATATTAGTTAACACTGTTGCAAGATGCTCTAGGGTAGACCTAGGTCCTCGTTCAGAGTTACAGTTGTTAGGGGAATGTTCCCTTAAGGAGCCTCCCCTGAAGATGAGCTTTAGATGCTGTCTGGGAGAAGTTGGAGCTCCCCGTCTCTGGTGTGACGACTCTGTATTATCACAGTGCTAGATCTGCATTGGTAAATTTCGTGTTTGTAAAGATCCCCAGGTAGACACTGTCGTGGAGTTGAGTGAGGTTGGAACTCCCAATCTCCAAGGTGAAAACTGTGTATTTATCACAGTGCCTGATCTGGATTGGTAGTTCCATGTTTGGGAAGATCTCCAGGCATCAGTTCAGATAGGACCTGCAAGCTTGTCTGCTGGTGATGCTGCCTTGAGTTTGTGCATACTTTATTTCTTATTTCCCCTTACTTTGGGCTAACTGAGATCCAGAGAGAGTTTGTCTTTATGGGTAAGGGGAGAGGCCATTAGCCTGTGAAAGTGCTTCATGCTGGGCTAAGTCCTGCTGTCCACAGGCCTAGTTATTCATGAAAATGGAACTACTCATTCAGATCTAGAATTAAGTTTTGTCATCCATGAGATCCAAACATATAAGGAGAGTCAAAGTCTCATTTGAAATGATACTCCAGGAATCTTAAACCCTTATGGCTGGTGCTGTGTAAAGGTTTGTGCATGTGAGTGAGAGAGCAAACTGAGCCATGAGATGAGGATGCTTGGCCCAAATGAGGAGGGAGGAAGAGAAACCTGCCATTATTAATTTGTTTAGATCTGGTGCTGTGCTGAATGCAGGATCAGCTTTATCAAAAGGTACATTTTTTTTGTCAGTACACCTGTCTTGCAGTGCTATGTCTTTAGCTAAAGACTGTTTAAATTTTTGCCCTAAGCTACATCTTTCTAATGTGACAGGTACAGCACAGGCAGATGCCAGCAGTGAAGGTGTACTGCAGTCAGATACATCTGATAACTCTAGTGCTTGTTTTGAAATGGATCTGTCGAGTCAGTTTGTAGTGTCCAGAAAGATTTAGACTTTAGGCAAGAGCCAAGTGAAGATTTTATGATGTTTAATGCTGGTATGCCCCCTTTAAATCTTTCTAACCTTTTCACTTCATTAAAATGTAATAATTTAAAGATCTGAAGTAGTTAACGTCATTCTTTCTGCACATATGGGTATTGATCCGATTCGGATCCGAGCCGGCAAAACTTTTCAAGCATCAGCTCTGAGCTCCAAGCTCCTCCCCTACCTATATTACATCACTTCCTCCTATCTAGCCCCAGATCTCGTTTGCTGCTCTGAGTCAGCATCATGGTCTCTGAGCTCTAAGCAAGGTGGTAAGGTTTTTTGGTCTTATTAGTGTAGTTGGGTGTGAATACCTTTCCCTATTTTCCTCCTGTCTTCGCATTTGGTTGTCGTGTTAGTTTAAAAAAAAAAAAAAAAAAAGTGTTTGTGTAGTACTGTTTTGTAGTCTGGTTTCCCGCCTAGGCCCAATCCCTTGTTAAGTGTGTGGGCCATTAGGGCTTTTACTGTTCTCCACTATGGCTGAACAGCCTTAGGTTCTTTTTAAGAAATGCACAGTGTGGTCATAAGCTCTCACCAGCCGATGGCAACACTCTGTGTGTTCTATGTTTAGGGGTTGCCCATCTGTCTGCATCCTGTGACATTTGTCCAGGCTTTAACCCTAGGGCACTGAAGGATCATCGGGCTAAGCTTGTGGCTAATGGTCTGCTACCAGCTTCTGCCCTGCAGTCTGCCTCGGTTTCCTCTCCAGCCAGTGACACTGTGCAGGCAGGGACTCAACCTCCCACCAGGCCTGCTACATCGGATTCTTCCCAGAGAGGTAGGGACAGAAGAGAGAAGGAGAAGCGCCACAAAGAGAGGGACAGGCCCAGAAAAAGATCACCGGACAGGGAGTCTTTCTCCAGCCCCTCTTCAAAGGCACCCAGGTCTCGTTCTCCTCGACTCCGCTCTCCCTGTTTCTCACCGGAGCCGATGGAGCCATCAGAGCCGAGGCACTCCCCTCAGATCCAGCCCAGACCCGAGTCAGATGCTTTCTCCAGGTCGACTCGGAGTGTCTCCGACCTTGATATGGACAGGCTGATGAGGTTCATCCAGAACCAGATTCAGATGGGAGTCTTACCAGGGCCCAGTCCCATTGGAGAGGGTCCTTCTACAACTATGTTCCACCCTATTTCTCCTTCCCCAATCCGACCCGACGCTTCGGGGTTCTCGGGTCCGAGACCTTTCGGAATGGTTGGGTCAGCGCCGATGGTTCTCGTTTCCTCGATGCTGGCAGTCACCTTGAGTTCCTCGGATCCGATCTCTGATCAGTGAGACTCTCGGAGCCGTGGTCAGGAAGTCGGACCCGAGGGTCGAGATCTTGCTCTTTCGGATCCCATCCTCGGTGCCCAGACTACCCTGCTGTCGGCTCCGATCCCTGCTTCAGATTCGGGGAAAACATCATCCTTACAAGCTGTGGAGGTGTGCTCTCCATTGGCATTCAGGGCAGTGGAAAGGGTTCTCTCCCAGGGGTTGAGGCCACAGCTCACCTACTCGGATCCTACCCAGACCCCTCTGATTTTGGATTCTGCTCCCATTACCCTGTCTCAGGTACAGCCCGTGCCAAAGCAACCCCAGGTTGTTCCCCTCAGAGAACCCCCGGAGGCTTACGAATCCTCTTCAGAGAGTCCCACTGGAGAGGAACCTCATAAGCGCAAGTGTAAGAGGAGGCACTTGGACTCCCCTGAGTCCATTACCACAGATACGGACTTGGATGAAGGAGAGGGTTCCCCCAGATCACCTACTGAGGATGTCTCATTTGGAGACGGAGATCCTCTGCCAAAGAGGAAATTGGTCAGCTCACAAAAACCCTCTTTGGATGAGTTTGTATTCCTGGAGGCCTTTGGCGCGGGCCTGTCTATTTCCTGGGTCTCCCCTCCAGCTGACCCTTTGGTGGACCTCATCACCACTAGGGCATGGAAGGATCCTGACACCATAGAGCCTATACCCAAAAGGCCAGAAAAAATTCTTTCCCCGCAGTCAGACAGGCAGGCATGGTCCAAGGGAGCCCTGTTAGACGCTTTGGTGGTTGCAGCAGACACAAAGAAGGAACTGGCACAGGAGAGTTCCTCAGTTCATCCACCAGACAAGGAATCCAGGTTGATGGATCGTTTCGGGAAGCGCATGTACTCGTTAGCGACATTTTCTATCCGTGCGCTGAATTACTTGGCACATGTGATCCGACTGCAGCGAGACCTTATATCGGAACTGAGTTGCCCCTAGAGTCTCTGTCGCAGCAGGACAAGCAGTCTTTTACTGCGAAGATGACTACACTGAAATCAGTGACAAATACCTCTATGCGTCTCCTCTCTCATGCTATGGAGGGAGACGCTAGAGCTGCTGGTACAGGCATTGCCTTGAGGCGAAACACCTTGATCAGGCTGTGTCAATTTACGGACCCCTTTAAGGTGTCTTTTATCAACGCCCCTTTCGATGGATCATCCCTCTTTTGGGAAGACTGTACGTGACACACTAACCCAGAGTGAGAAGGATGGAAAGACTTTGTCAGCCGTCGGAATCTGCTTCTCTAATCCCCAAAGGTCCTATTCCAGGAACCAAAAGGTGCAAAAGAAGATGTGGTTCCGGAAATCACAGTCTTTTCGTGACACTCAGGAATATTCATCCCCCAGAGGCAGAGGGGGACAAGACTGACGCCATCCCAGAGGCAGAGGGGGTCCCAGAAACTTCAGGTCTAGGGAACCTTTTTTCGACAGACCCGCACAACAACCCTGAGGGGTTGCCCGACTGCTCTACTCTGGAGGCAGTCGGGGGAAGATTTTCCTTACGTCCAGCGGCATGGAAGTCCATTACTGCAGACTGCTGGGTGTTAAACATCATATCCAGAGGATATTCTATCCCCTTCATTTCATGTCCCATAACTCGAGCATGCCTTCCAGATGTTCCACCTGCTCACAGGGAGGCTGCAGCATTAGAGGTTTTGAAACTGCTACAAAAATGAGCCATCGAGCCGGTCCCCCCAGATCAATCCGGATCAGGCATCTACTCCAGGTTCTTTTTAGTGCCAAAGAAGACGGGGGACCTCAGGCCATTCTGGACCTGTCTATCCTCAACCTGTCGGTAGAGAAACAAAAATTCCGGATGGTCACTCTACAGTCCATTCTACCATTTCTGAGAGAATGCGATTGGATGTGCTCGTTAGACCTCAAGGATGCTTACTATCACATCAAGGTCCACAGGAGCTCCAGGAGGTTTCTACGCTTCCAGCTAGGGGCCAGTCACTTTCAATTCAGAGCCCTACCCTTCGGTCTCACCACAGCCACCAGGGTGTTCACCAAGGTTATGGCGGTTGTAGCGGCTCACCTGAGACTCCAGGGCATTCAGGTATTCCCCTACCTAGACGACTGGCTCTTCGCTGCATCCACCAAACATCTCTTGTGTCAGGCCCTACACTACTTCCTCGGTCTGGCTCACAAGTTAGGCATCACGATCAACCTCAACAAGTCACACCTGACTCCGGTTCAGATCATAGACTTCATCGGGGCACGGTTGGATTCGATTCAGTCAAAGATTTGTCTCACCCCGGAAAGGATAGAAAATCTCAAGACTCTATGTATCAGCGATCTTGGATCACTCTGTAGTCACAGCAGCCGAAGTTCTCAGGGCCCTGGGTTCAATGGCAGCCTCAATCTCTATCCTCCCTCTTGCACGTCTTCACATGAGTCCTTCAGTGGAATCTAGCAGTTCAGTGGTCCTGGCTAGACCTCCCGATGAGTTTCCACATCTGAATCAACCGGACATGCAGAACATCACTCCAGTGGTGGCTTCAATCAGCGGACATTTTTTGCGGGGCGCAGCTTTCTAGCCCCTCTGGCTCAAGCCACGGTGACCACGGATGCCTCCCAGCTCTGGTGGGGGGCACTTCCTGGGAAGAACAGTCCAAGGCACGTGGTCCCTTCCAGAGACCAAGCTACACATCAGTGTCCTGGAGATGAGGGCAGTGCTTTTAGCATTGAGAGCCTTCCACCCTATCCTACCTCCGAGGATGGTAGCCATTCAATCAGACAACATGTCTGTAGTCTGGTATATAAACAAACAGGGAGGGACCTGATCCTACCCCCTTTGTCGCGAGGCCATGAGGGCTTGGGAGTGGGCCATTTCCACCAGCTGGTTTCTCATAGCAAAGCATATCCCGGGACGCTTCAACATTCTAGTGGACAGTCTCAGCAGGGCAATCCTTCTGCCTTACGAGTGTCTCTGAAACAATCAGTGGTAGAGAAAATCTTCCTGTTTATGCTGTGATCTCTTCGCATCTCCTTCTAACACGAAGTGCAGCAACTTCTTCGCTCTGATCCCCCCTCCGGCAAGTGGAAACGTTTTTGCGTTTGGGCCTCTCAACGCAATCAGAACCCGTTTACAGCCCCCATTCCGGTCATACTGGATTTTTTGGCCGATCTTTTTCTATCAGGCGCAAGTGCTTCCACCATCAAGGTTCAACTGGCTGCCATCTCTAATTTTCATGTAGGTGAAAATAAGGTTGCTTTGGCTTCTGCCAAATTGTGTAAAGCTTTCCTGAAGGGCACTTTTTTATTGCGACCACCAGTTAAAGAAACAGTGCCCCCCTGAGATCTGACTTTAGTCCTTCAAGCTTTGACCTCTCCCCCTTTTGAACTAGCCGGTTCAGTTCCGATTAAGTTTTTATCGTGGAAGACAGCATTCTTGGTTGCCATCACTTCAGATAAAAGAGTTTCAGAGTTGCAGGCCTTATCCTCCTTGTCCTCCTATTTGGTTTTCCACAAGGATGGGGTTTTGCTGCGTAAGAACCCTTCTTTTCTTCCCAAGGTGTCCTCAGCAGCCAATATGAATCAATCTATAAATTTGCCAGTCTTCTTCCCAAATTTCCAAAATAGAGGTGAACATAAGCTTCATTTATTGGATGTCCATAGACAGCTTCATTTTTACCTCCATAGGACTAAACCCTTCCGGAAGTCGGATCAATTGTTTCTCTTTTTCAAAACCATTTTTGGGCAAAGCAGTTTCGAAAGTGTCCTTAGCAAGGTGGATCACTCTTTGTATTGCACAAGTTTATAAGGCCAAAGGTTTATCTCCTCCTGGTGTATTGAAGGCTCATTCCACTAGGGCAATGGCCACTTCTGCAGCTTTCTGGTCAAGAGTTCCGTTAGACAATATCTGTGCGGCAACGACTTGGGCCAATTTGCACAAATTCATCTCTCATTATAAATTAGATCTTATTTCTAGAGGGAGAGCATCCTTTGGCTCTGCAGTGCTCAGAAATATCCTTCCATAAGGGCCTCCCAGGAATACTAGTAGCTGGGCCCCTGTCCCAGATGTGCAGAATGAATGAAGTCAACTACTTTAGATAAAGAAGTTATGTTCTTACCATAATGTTCCATCTGAGTAGTTAGACTTCATTCTTCTGCACTTTCCCTCCCTCCATCCCCCTCACTCTTCAGGTTTATCATGTTTAGGATTGTGGTTATGTTGCTATTTAGTGACTGCAAACTCGATCTGGGGCTAGATAGGAGGAAGTAATGTAATATAGGTAGGGGAGGAGCTTGGAGTTCGGAGCTGATGCTTGGAAAGTTTTTGCCAGCTTGGATCTGAATCGGATCTGAATACCCATATGTGCAGAAGAATGAAGTCTAACTGCTCAGATGGAACGTTATGGTAAGTACATAACTTCTTTTTTTGAAAAAGTATTAATATTGTGATTAATGATCTAATTGAATATATTCATAAAAAAATAAAAATTATATTTTTATCAAAGAATGGTTCTTTTTTAAAAAGAACTACAAGGGATAATACAGATTTAAAGAAAACTGGGATAAAGTAACTCTGTGCTTATGAATGTAATTATGAAGTAGTGTGTTTGTTTTAACAAACTGTTGCAGTTACCACTTACAGGATAACTTTATTTTTATTTACAAATGAGGGTATTAACTGTTCTTTTACAACCCTAGCCTTCTGCAGTATTTTATACTTTAGCAAAGGTTCTTAATTTATGTATTGTAACCACCTGTCAGACCCACTATCTCTGCTTAGGGAGGAGATTGTATCTAATGGCTGTATTGTTAAAAAGTTATTTATTTGATGAATGAATGAATTAATTAAATTTATTTTTTTATTTGCCTTTATCGACTGGGGAAAGTCCAGCTTTGCAGAGCTCATTTTCAGCAGACGCCCAGGGAGAAGAGGGTTTTAGCAGTACATTTATATTAACAAGTGAATTTCATGTTTCTAAGAAAAAAAAGACATTTCTCATGAGATAAACATAATTACAAGACAGGTATATACAGTTACGTATTTACATCAGCAGTTATACGTCTATACAGTTCTTGCAGCTCTTAAATCTTGCAGGAAGTAAATCTGTTGATACTGCAGAAGGGAAAACATTGTTGCAAAGAAGCTTAGTGTTCTTAACATTTAAGTAAAGAAAGGTTTGGAAAAGGTTCAAGCTACATAATGAGGTTAAGTTGTATAATTGTGTAGAAGGTAGATTATTGTGTTGTGTAGGTTATGTAAATCATTTGTTGCTGCAGTTAACATCTAATTTGAGAAACACAGGGTACATGTCGTAAACGGTACAATTAAGTGGCAGCAGGACTGTTATTGGGTCAGCCTAAATACAACTAGTTCATACACATTCAGCAGTTTTGCATTCTGTTATGTCACAGTAGTAGTGGATTTTTAACACACAGTTTCATTTGCTTTGTCAGATGTTGAGTACAGAACTGGGGCACAGTATGGTGCCCTCTACATGTGCTAATATCTTTTCTTTAAAGTGTTAAGGGACCCTTAGAAAAAGTTTTTACATAATGTGGTTTCTTATTCCCATTTTCGTGATGATGTCTTGCTCACTTGTAAAGTTGGCCAACAGCATTTTTATACATTTTTGAGACAGATAAGAACAATGATTTTAGTTTATGGTTTGCTTTTCAAGTAAGTCAGCCATTAATTAAATGGATGTTATATAGAGTGGAATAGTGGAAGGTCATATAAAATGCAGGTTGTATCAGAAACCAATTTCTACAGAAAGCTTTCCTGAATGCTAACTGTCACCATACTCCATATTTGCCTGAAGCATTGTCTTACAGGAGTTATGCAGAGCCAGGAGAAATATATCTGACACAGTGAAATTTTAGAAGTTAAAGAAAATTCGAAAGCCTCTTAGAGGGACTGTGCAGAGAGAGATTCTGAGAAATGTGACAGGAAGTTGTTAAGAAGACCCATCACCTAAATGGCATGCTGGGAAGGGAGGTGTATGAATAATATTTTAGAAATAAAATGTTTTTTGTTACCACCTACATAGAATTTTCTCCTCAACTAAAGAAGATGGTACTGGATTACTACCATATTTTGCAAAACTGACATTACATCAGCCCATTTTGTGATAAGAAAATAACATTACAAGTGGGGTGGGAATGTACATGGCATGGTAATAAAAAAGTTGAAAAAAATAAAAGCAAGAAAAAGGCACTTTCTTTCCCTTGTGGAAGCTGCAGAATTTGTAATGAAGTTGTACATGGACAACATGCATTGACTCACACTTCGCTAGCTTAGGCACAATACCTCCTGGCTCTGTAGGTCAAGTTACAGGGCACTAACAAGGCTGACCTGTCAATTCTCTTCAGATGCCCATACATTTTCACTCGTGTTCCCCCCAGTACTAAGCCTACTCTGATTCTTCAGATGGTGACCGTGGAGCAACCCGTACAGGCAGGAAACACTTCAGAGGTTCCTCAAGGCATACTCCTGCAGCCTTTTAGGGAACAGACAAGCCGAGAAGTTAACTGCCTCATCCTTGGAATTAGAGCCATCTCCAGAAAGGTTCCATATGATTCTGGCTAAGACGAAACACACTGACTGCCAAGATGAAGTTCCCTCAACTGATCTAGTGGATGAGGAGAGATTGAACTGCCACGGTTCCACCTGACAACTCCACAGTCATGGAGGTCTTTTGCATGATGCAGAAGAAAGGGGATTGTACCACAGATCTCATTCCCTTACCCCCAACATGACTGCAGGGCACCTGCTTTTTCAGCCCCTTGACCTTCTGGATGGTCTTGCCCTTGGCAGATACCCTTAAGGATGCCACCAGGGGTACACAGAACAGTGCTGACAAAGTGGCCCCTGTGCAAAAGAAGGCAGATGCAGTTTTCTGTGGCCCAGAGACTGAAGAATGTGGACAGAGGTGTCAAAACACAGCTTTGGGTTTGCCTAGTGTTGCCATCCCGGGCATTGCAGTGCACTGGCATGTCCTCTGTTCACTGAGGGGAATAAGAGGAGCAAAGCTGAACCTTAACAACCATCGAAGTTGGGTTACAGTGTCCGCAAGGAATATTGTCAAGAATCAGAGCAGCCAAACTGAGATGTGGTTTCTGCATGGACCATAGCAGCCTCACCATTAGGAAAGCTAGCAATAGACTATTTATCCATGTGACTTGGAGGTTTAAGGTAAAACAGGGCAAGTGGATAAGATAGAGAGAATATCAAGAGATTGCAGACTGCCCCAAAGAGTAGGCTAAACATCCCACGCTACCAGAGACTTAGACACGTGAGGAGTTCTTAACTTGGCCCACTTCAGAGGAAAAAAGCCATTCAAGAGGTCCTACCAAAGATGCCATGAAATACTCCTTAGGATTCGTTTTGGTGGCAAAAAAGATCCAGGACCTCTGACCCATTTTTGATCTCAGTGGTCAGAAAAACATTTTGTTCCAGAGCAAAACTTTCATATGGCCTTGGTGCAAACAGTCTGCTCATGTCTTTAAAGAGTAGTTCTGATAAGCTGTCCATACCCTCAAGATGCCTACCTCTGCATCGACATTGCTTATTAGAAAGAAGGTTCCTGTCTTTTTAGGTATGAACTAGTCCCTTTCTGGTCAGAGGTCTACCCTTGGGTCTCATCTCAGCCCCAGGATGTTTGCCAAGTTGTATGGCAGTGATAGCAGCCCACCAAAAACTACAGAGATCCAAGGTGTTTACTGTTTAGATTGCCATCTAGCAGCATCATCCAAGATACTAAGAAGCCTGGTAGTATTGCCATCTAGCTGCATCATCCAAGATACATAGCAGCCTGGTAGTATTGCCATCTAGCTGCATCATCCAAAATACGTAGCAACCTGGTAGTATTTCCATCTAGCTGCATCATCCAAGACACATAGCAGCCTGGTAGTATTGCCATCTAGCTGCATCATCCGAGATGCATAGCAGCCTGGTAGTATTGTCATCTAGCTGCATCATCCAAGATATGTAGCAGCCTGGTAGTATTGCCATCTAGCTGCATCATTCAAGATGCATAGCAGCCTGGTAGTATTGCCATCTAGCTGCATCATCCAAGATACGTAGCAGCCTGGTAGTATTGCCATCTAGCTGCATCATCCAAGATGCATAGCAGCCTGGTAGTATTGCCATCTAGCTGCATCATCCAAGATGCATAGCAGCCTGGTAGTATTGCCATCTAGCTGCATCATCCAAGATACGTAGAAGCCTGGTAGTATTGCCATCTAGCTGCATCATTCAAGATACATAGCAGCTTGATAGTATTGCCATCTAGCTGCATCATCCAAGATGCATAGCAGCCTGGTAGCATTGCCATCTAGCTGCATCGTCCGATGGTAGTATTGCCATCTAGCTGCATCATCCAAGATATATAGCAACCTGGTAGTATTGCCATCTAGCTGCATCATCCAAGATACATAGCAAACTGGTAGTATTGCCATCTAGCTGCATCATCCAAGATAGGTAGCAGCCTGGTAGTATTGCCATCTAGCTGCATCAGTCAAGATACATAGCAGCCTGGAAGTATTGCCATCTAGCTGCATCATCCAAGATGCATAGCAGCTTGGTAGTATTGCCATCTAGCTGCATCATCTAAGATACATAGCAGCCTGGTAGTATTGCCATCTAGCTGCATCATCCAAGATACATAGCAGCCTGGTAGTATTGCCATCTAGCTGCATCATCCAAGATACATAGCAGCCTGGTAGTATTGCCATCTAGCTGCATCATCCAAGATGCATAGCAGCCTGGTAGTATTGCCATCTAGCTGCATCATTCAAGATACATAGCAGCCTGGTAGTATTGCCATCTAGCTGCATCATCCAAGATACGTAGCAATGTGGTAGTATTGCCATCTAGCTGCATCATTCAAGATACATAGCAGCCTGGTAGTATTGCCATCTAGCTGCATCATCCAAGATACGTAGCAGCCTGGTAGTATTGCCATCTAGCTGCATCATCCAAGATACATAGCAGCCTGGTAGTATTGCCATCTAGCTGCATCATCCAAGATACATAGCAGCCTGGTAGTATTGCCATCTAGCTGCATCATCCAAGATACATAGCAGCCTGGTAGTATTGCCATCTAGCTGCATCATCCAAGATGCATAGCAGCCTGGTAGTATTGCCATCTAGCTGCATCATCCAAGATACATAGCAGCCTGGTAGTATTGCCATCTAGCTGTATCATCCAAGATACATAGCAGCCTGGTAGTATTGCCATCTAGCTGCATCATCCGAGATGCATAGCAGCCTGGTAGTATTGCCATCTAGCTGCATCATCCAAGATACATAGCAGCCTGGTAGTATTGCCATCTAGCTGCATCATCCAAGATACATAGCAGCCTGGTAGTATTGCCATCTAGCTGCATCATCCAAGATGCATAGCAGCCTGGTAGTATTGCCATCTAGCTGCATCATCCAAGATACATAGCAGCCTGGTAGTATTGCCATCTAGCTGCATCATCCAAGATACATAGCAGCCTGGTAGTATTGCCATCTAGCTGCATCATCCAAGATACATAGCAGCCTGGTAGTATTGCCATCTAGCTGCATCATCCAAGATACATAGCAGCCTGGTAGTATTGCCATCTAGCTGCATCATCCAAGATACATAGCAGCCTGGTAGTATTGCCATCTAGCTGCATCATCCAAGATACATAGCAGCCTGGTAGTATTGCCATCTAGCTGCATCATCCAAGATACGTAGCAGCCTGGTAGTATTGCCATCTAGCTGCATCATCCAAGATACATAGCAGCCTGGTAGTATTGCCATCTAGCTGCATCATCCAAGATACATAGCAGCCTGGTAGTATTGCCATCTAGCTGCATCATCCAAGATACATAGCAGCCTGGTAGTATTGCCATCTAGCTGCATCATCCAAGATACATAGCAGCCTGGTAGTATTGCCATCTAGCTGCATCATCCAAGATACATAGCAGCCTGGTAGTATTGCCATCTAGCTGCATCATCCAAGATACATAGCAGCCTGGTAGTATTGCCATCTAGCTGCATCATCCAAGATACATAGCAGCCTGGTAGTATTGCCATCTAGCTGCATCATCCAAGATACATAGCAGCCTGGTAGTATTGCCATCTAGCTGCATCATCCAAGATACATAGCAGCCTGGTACTATTGCCATCTAGCTGCATCATCCAAGATACATAGGAGCCTGGTAGTATTGCCATCTAGCTGCATCATCCAAGATACATAGCTGCCTGGTGGTATTGCCATCTAGCTGCATCATCCAAGATGCATAGCAGCCTGGTAGTATTGCCATCTAGCTGCATCATCCAAGATACGTAGCAGCCTGGTAGTATTGCCATCTAGCTACATCATCCAAGATACATAGCAGCCTGGTAGTGTTGCCATCTAGCTGCATCATTCAAGATGCATAGCAGCCTGGTAGTATTGCCATCTAGCTGCATCAACCAAGATACATAGCAGCCTGGTAGTATTGCCATCTAGCTGCATCATCCAAGATACATAGCAGCCTGGTAGTATTGCCATCTAGCTGCATCATCCAAGATACATAGCAGCCTGGTAGTATTGCCATCTAGCTGCATCATCCAAGATGCATAGCAGCCTGGTAGTATTGCCATCTAGCTGCATCATCCAAGATGCATAGCAGCCTGGTAGTATTGCCATCTAGCTGCATAATCCAAGATACATAGCAGCCTGGTAGTATTGCCATCTAGCTGCATCATCCAAGATACATAGCAGCCTGGTAGTATTGCCATCTAGCTGCATCATCCAAGATACATAGCAGCCTGGTAGTATTGCCATCTAGCTGCATCATCCAAGATACATAGCAGCCTGGTAGTATTGCCATCTAGCTGCATCATCCAAGATACATAGCAGCCTGGTAGTATTGCCATCTAGCTGCATCATCCAAGATACGTAGCTGCCTGGTAGTATTGCCATCTAGCTGCATCATCCAAGATACATAGCGACCTGGTAGTATTGCCATCTAGCTGCATCATCCAAGATACATAGCAGCCTGGTAGTATTGCCATCTAGCTGCATCATCCAAGATACATAGCAGCCTGGTAGTATTGCCATCTAGCTGTATCAGCCAAGATACATAGCTGCCTGGTAGTATTGCCATCTAGCTGTATCAGCCAAGATACATAGCTGCCTGGTAGTATTTCCATCTAGCTGCATCATCCAAGATACGTAGCAGCCTGGTAGTATTGCCATCTAGCTGCATCATCCAAGATACATAGCAACCTGGTAGTATTGCCATCTAGCTGCATCATTCAAGATACGTAGCAGCCTGGTAGTATTGCCATCTAGCTGCATCATCCAAGATGCATAGCAGCCTGGAAGTATTGCCATCTAGCTGCATCATCCAAGATGCATAGCAGCCTGGTAGTATTGCCATCTAGCTGCATCATCCAAGATACATAGCAGCCTGGTAGTATTGCCATCTAGCTGCATCATCCAAGTTACATAGCAGCCTGGTAGTATTGCCATCTAGCTGCATCATCCAAAAGACATAGCAGCCTGGTAGTATTGCCATCTAGCTGCATCATTCAAGATACATAGCAGCCTGGTAGTATTGCCATCTAGCTGCATCATCCAAGATACGTAGCAGCCTGGTAGTATTGCCATCTAGCTGCATCATCCAAGATGCATAGCAGCCTGGTAGGATTGCCATCTAGCTGCATCATCCAAGATACGTTGCAGCCTAATAGTATTGCCATCTAGCTGCATCATCCAAGATACATAGCAGCCTGGTAGTATTGCCATCTAGCTGCATCATCCAAGATACATAGCAGCCTGGTAGTATTTCCATCTAGCTGCATCATCCAAGATACATAGCAGCCTGGTAGTATTGCCATCTAGCTGTATCATCCAAGATACATAGCAGCCTGGTAGTATTGCCATCTAGCTGCATCATTCAAGATACATAGCATCCAGGTAGTATTGCCATCTAGCTGCATCATCCAAGATACATAGCAGCCTGGTAGTATTGCCATCTAGCTGCATCATCCAAGATGCATAGCAACTTGGTAGTATTGCCATCTAGCTGCATCATCCAAGATACATAGCAGCCTGGTAGTATTGCCATCTAGCTGCATCATCCAAGATGCATAGCAGCCTGGTAGTATTGCCATCTAGCTGCATCATCCAAGATACATAGCAGCCTGGTAGTATTGCTATCCAGCTGCATCATTCAAGATACATAGCAGCTTGGTAGTATTGCCATCTAGCTGCATCATCCAAGATGCATAGCAGCCTGGTAGTATTGCCATCTAGCTGCATCATCCAAGATACATAGCAGCCTGGTAGTATTGCCGTCTAGCTGCATCATCCAAGATACATAGCAGCCTGGTAGTATTGCCGTCTATCTGCATCATCCAAGATACATAGCAGCCTGGTAGTATTGCCTTCTAGCTGCATCATCCAAGATACATAGCAGCCTGGTAGTATTGCCATCTAGCTGCATCATTCAAGATACATAGCAGCCTGGTAGTATTGCCATCTAGCTGCATCATCCAAGATACATAGCAGCCTGGTAGTATTGCCATCTAGCTGCATCATCCAAGATATAGCAGCCTGGTAGTATTGTCATCTAGCTGCATCATTCAAGATACATAGCAGCCTGGTAGTATTGCCATCTAGCTGCATCATCCAAGATACATAGCAGCCTGGTAGTATTGCCATCTAGCTGCATCATCCAAGATAGCAGCCTGGTAGTATTGCCATCTAGCTGCATCATCCAAGATACATAGCAGCCTGCTAGTATTGCCATCTAGCTGCATCATCCAAGATACATAGCAGCCTGGTAGTATTGCCATCTAGCTGCATCATCCAAGATGCATAGCAGCCTGGTAGTATTGCCATCTAGCTGCATCATCCAAGATACATAGCAGCCTGGTAGTATTGCCATCTAGCTGCATCATCCAAGATGCATAGCAGCCTGGTAGTATTGCCATCTAGCTGCATCATCCAAGATGCATAGCAGCCTGGTAGTATTGCCATCTAGCTGCATCATCCAAGATGCATAGCAGCCTGGTAGTATTGCCATCTAGCTGCATCATCCAAGATATGTAGCAGCCTGGTAGTATTGCCATCTAGCTGCATCATCCAAGATACGTAGCAGCCTGGTAGTATTGCCATCTAGCTGCATCATCCAAGATACATAGCCTGGTAGTATTGCCACCTAGCTGCATCATCCAAGATACATAGCAGCCTGGTAGTATTGCCATCTAGCTGCATCATCCAAGATACATAGCAGCCTGGTAGTATTGCCATCTAGCTGCATCATCCAAGATACATAGCAGCCTGGTAGTATTGCCATCTAGCTGCATCATGCAAGATACATAGCAGCTTGGTAGTATTGCCATCTAGCTGCATCATCCAAGATGCAAAGCAGCCTGGTAGTATTGCCAGCTAACTGCATCATCCAAGATACATAGCAGCCTGGTAGTATTGCCATCTAGCTGCATCATCCAAGATACATAGCAGCCTGGTAGCATTGCTGTCTAGCTGCATCATCCAAGATACATAGCAGCCTGGTAGTATTGCCATCTAGCTGCATCATCCAAGATACGTAGCAGCCTGGTAGTATTGCCATCTAGCTGCATCAGTCAAGATACATAGCAGCCTGGAAGTATTGCCATCTAGCTGCATCATCCAAGATGCATAGCAGCCTGGTAGTATTGCCATCTAGCTGCATCAGTCAAGATACATAGCAGCCTGGTAGTATTGCCATCTAGCTGCATCATCCAAGATACGTAGCAGCCTGGTAGTATTGCCATCTAGCTGCATCATCCAAGATACATAGCAGCCTGGTAGTATTGCCTTCTAGCTGCATCATCCAAGATACATAGCAGCCTGGTAGTATTGCCATCTAGCTGCATCATCCAAGATACATAGCAGCCTGGTAGTATTGCCATCTAGCTGCATCATCCAAGATGCATAGCAGCCTGGTAGTATTGCCATCTAGCTGCATCATCCAAGATACATAGCAGCCTGGTAGTATTGCCATCTAGCTGCATCATCCAAGATACATAGCAGCCTGGTAGTATTGCCATCTAGCTGCATCATTCAAGATACATAGCAGCCTTGTAGTGTTGCAGTCTAGCTGCATCATCCGAGATACATATCAACCTGGTAGTATTGCCATCTAGCTGCATCATCCAAGATGCATAGCAGCCTGGTAGTATTGCCATCTAGCTGCATCATCCAAGATACATAGCAGCCTGGTAGTATTGCCATCTAGCTGCATCATCCAAGATACATAGCAGCCTAGTAGTATTGCCATGTAGCTGCATCATCCAAGATATGTAGCAGCCTGGTAGTATTGCCATCTAGCTGCATCATCCAAGATACGTAGCAGCCTGGTAGTATTGCCATCTAGCTGCATCATCCAAGATGCATAGCAGCCTGGTAGTATTGCCATCTAGCTGCATCATCCAAGATACATAGCAGCCTGGTAGTATTGCCATCTAGCTGCATCATCCAAGATACATAGCAGCCTGGTAGTATTGCCATCTAGCTGCATCATCCAAGATACATAGCAGCCTGGTAGTATTGCCATGTAGCTGCATCATCCAAGATGCATAGCATCCTGGTAGTATTGCCATCTAACTGCATCATCCAAGATACGTAGCAGCCTGGTAGTGTTGCCATTTAGCTGCATCATCCAAGATACATAGCAGCCTGGTACTATTGCCATCTAGCTGCATCATCCAAGATACATAGCAGCCTGGTAGTATTGCCATCTAGCTGCATCATCCAAGAAACATAGCAGCCTGGTAGTATTGCCATCTAGCTGCATCATCCAAGATACATAGCAGCCTGGTAGTATTGCCATGTAGCTGCATCATCCAAGATACATAGCAACCTGGTAGTATTGCCATCTAGCTGCATCATCCAAGATGCGTAGCAGCCTGGTAGTATTGCCATCTAGCTGCATCATCCAAGATGCATAGCAGCCTGGTAGTATTGCCATCTAGCTGCATCATCCAAGATACATAGCAACCTGGTAGTATTGCCATCTAGCTGCATCATCCAAGATACATAGCAGCCTGGTAGTATTGCCATCTAGCTGCATCATCCAAGATGCATAGCAGCCTGGTAGTATTGCCATCTAGCTGCATCATCCAAGATACGTAGCAGCCTGGTAGTATTGCCATCTAGCTGCATCATCCAAGATGCATAGCAGCCTGGTAGTATTGCCATCTAGCTGCATCATCCAAGATACATAGCAGCCTGGTAGTATTGCCATCTAGCTGCATCATCCAAGATACATAGCAACCTGGTAGTATTGCCATCTAGCTGCATCATCCAAGATATGTAGCAGCCTGGTAGTATTGCCATCTAGCTGCATCATCCAAGATAAGTAGCAGCCTGGTAGTATTGCCATCTAGCTGCATCATTCAAGATGCATAGCAGCCTGGTAGTATTGCCATCTAGCTGCATCATCCAAGATACATAGCAGCCTGGTAGTATTGCCATCTAGCTGCATCATCCAAGATACATAGCAGCCTGGTAGTATTGCCATCTAGCTGCATCATCCAAGATACATAGCAGCCTGGTAGTATTGCCATCTAGCTGCATCATCCAAGATGCATAGCAGCCTGGTAGTATTGCCATCTAGCTGCATCATCCAAGATACATAGCAACCTGGTAGTATTGCCATCTAGCTGCATCATCCAAGATGCATAGCAGCCTGGTAGTATTGCCATCTAGCTGCATCATCCAAGATATGTAGCAGCCTGGTAGTATTGCCATCTAGCTGCATCATCCAAGATATGTAGCAGCCTGGTAGTATTGCCATCTAGCTGCATCATCCAAGATACATAGCAGCCTGGTAGTATTGCCATCTAGCTGCATCATCCAAGATGCATAGCAGCCTGGTAGTATTGCCATCTAGCTGCATCATCCAAGATACGTAGCAGCCTGGTAGTATTGCCATCTAGCTGCATCATCCGATGGTAGTATTGCCATCTAGCTGCATCATCCAAGATACATAGCAGCCTGGTAGTATTGCCATCTAGCTGCATCATCCAAGATACATAGCAAACTGGTAGTATTGCCATCTAGCTGCATCATCCAAGATAGGTAGCAGCCTGGTAGTATTGCCATCTAGCTGCATCATCCAAGATACATAGCAGCCTGGTAGTATTGCCATCTAGCTGCATCATCCAAGATGCATAGCAGCTTGGTAGTATTGCCATCTAGCTGCATCATCCAAGATACATAGCAGCCTGGTAGTATTGCCATCTAGCTGCATCATCCAAGATACATAGCAGCCTGGTAGTATTGCTATCTAGCTGCATCATTCAAGATACATAGCAGCCTGGTAGTATTGCCATCTAGCTGCATCATCCAAGATACATAGCAGCCTGGTAGTATTGCCATCTAGCTGCATCATCCAAAAGACATAGCAGCCTGGTAGTATTGCCATCTAGCTGCATCATCCAAGATACGTTGCAGCCTGATAGTATTGCCATCTAGATGCATCATCCAAGATACATAGCAGCCTGGTAGTATTTCCATCTAGCTGCATCATCCAAGATACATAGCAGCCTGGTAGTATTGCCATCTAGCTGCATCATCCAAGATACATAGCAGCCTGGTAGTATTGCCATCTAGCTGCATCATCCAAGATACATAGCAGCCTGGTAGTATTGCCATCTAGCTGCATCATCCAAGATACATAGCAGCCTGGTAGTATTGCCATCTAGCTGCATCATTCAAGATACATAGCAGCCTGGTAGTATTGCCATGTAGCTGCATCATCCAAGATGCATAGCAACCTGGTAGTATTGCCATCTAGCTGCATCATCCAAGATGCATAGCAGCCTGGTAGTATTGCCATCTAGCTGCATCATCCAAGATACATAGCAGCCTGGTAGTATTGCCATCTAGCTGCATCATCCAAGATGCATAACAGCCTGGTAGTATTGCCATCTAGCTGCATCATCCAAGATACATAGCAGCCTGGTAGTATTGCCATCTAGCTGCATCATCCAAGATACATAGCAACCTGGTAGTATTGCCATCTAGCTGCATCATCCAAGATATGTAGCAGCCTGGTAGTATTGCCATCTAGCTGCATCATCCAAGATACATAGCAGCCTGGTAGTATTGCCATCTAGCTGCATCATCCAAGATACATAGCAGCCTGGTAGTATTGCCATCTAGCTGCATCATTCAAGATACATAGCAGCCTGGTAGTATTGCCATCTAGCTGCATCATCCAAGATACGTAGCAGCCTGGTAGTATTGCCATCTAGCTGCATCATTCAAGATACGTAGCAGCCTGGTAGTATTGCCATCTAGCTGCTCGTCCGATGGTAGTATTGCCATCTAACTGCATCATCCAAGATGCATAGCAGCCTGGTAGTATTGCCATCTAGCTCCATCATCCAAGATACGTAGCAGCCTGGTAGTATTGCCATCTAGCTGCATCATCCAAGATACGTAGCAGCCTGGTAGTATTGCCATCTAGCTGCATCATCCGATTGTAGTACTGCCATCTAGCTGCATCATTCAAGATACATAGCAACCTGGTAGTATTGCCATCTAGCTGCATCATCCAAGATACGTAGCAGCCTGGTAGTGTTGCCATTTAGCTGCATCATCCAAGATACATAGCAGCCTGGTAGTATTGCCATCTAGCTGCATCATCCAAGATACATAGCAGACTGGCCTGGTAGTATTGCCATCTAGCTGCATCATGCAAGGTACATAGCAGCCTGGTAGTATTGCCATCTAGATGCATCATCCGAGATACATAGCAACCTGGTAGTATTGCCATCTAGCTGCATCATCCGAGATGCATAGCAGCCTGGTAGTATTGCAGTCTAGCTGCATCATCCAAGATACATAGCAGCCTGGTAGTATTGCCGTCTAGCTGCATCATCCAAGATGCATAGCAGCCTGGTAGTATTGCCATCTAGCTGCATCATCCAAGATACATAGCAACCTGGTAGTATTGCCATCTAGCTGCATCATCCAAGATATGTAGCAGCCTGGTAATATTGCAATCTAGCTGCATCATCCAAGATACATAGCAGCCTGGTAGTATTGCCATCTAGCTGCATCAACCAAGATACATAGCGACCTGGTAGTATTGCCATCTAGCTGCATCATCCAAGATACATAGCAGCCTGGTAGTATTGCCATCTAGCTGCATCATCCAAGATACGTAGCTGCCTGGTAGTATTGCCATCTAGCTGCATCATCCAAGATACGTAGCAGCCTGGTAGTATTGCCATCTAGCTGCATCATCCGATGGTAGTATTGCCATCTAGCTGCATCATCCAAGATACATAGCCTGGTAGTATTGCCATCTAGCTGCATCATCCAAGATACATAGCAACCTGGTAGTATTGTCATCTAGCTGCATCATCCAAGATATGTTGCAGCCTGATAGTATTGCCATCTAGCTGCATCATCCAAGATGCATAGCAGCCTGGTAGTATTGCCATCTAGCTGCATCATCCAAGATACGTTGCAGCCTGATAGTATTGCCGTCTAGCTGCATCATCCAAGATGCATAGCAGCCTGGTGGTATTGCCATCTAGCTGCATCATCCAAGATACATAGCAACCTGGTCGTATTGCCATCTAGCTGCACCATCCAAGTTACGCAGCAACCTGGTAGTATTGCCATCTAGCTGCATCATCCAAGATATGTAGCAGCCTGGTAGTATTGTCATCTAGCTGCATCATCCAAGATACGTAGCAGCCTGTTAGTATTGCCATCTAGCTGCATCATTCAAGATACATAGCAGCCTGGTAGTATTGCCATCTAGCTGCATCACCCAAGATACATAGCAGTCTGGTAGTATTGCCATCTAGCTGCATCATCCAAGATACGTAGCAGCCTGGTAGTATTGCCATCTAGCTGCATCGTCCTATGGTTGTATTGCCATCTAGCTGCATCATTCAAGATGCATAGCAGCCTGATAATATTGCCATCTAGCTGCATCATCCAAGATACATAGCAGCCTGGTAGTTTTGCCATCTAGCTGCATCATCCAAGATGCATAGCAGCCTGGTAGTATTGCCATCTAGCTGCATCATCCAAGATACGTAGAAGCCTGGTAGTATTGCCGTCTAGCTGCATCATTCAAGATACATAGCAGCTTGGTAGTATTGCCATCTAGCTGCATCATCCAAGATGCATAGCAGCCTGGTAGTATTGCCATCTAGCTGCATCATCCAAGATACGTAGCAGCTTGGTAGTATGGCCATCTAGCTGCATCATCCAATGGTAGTATTGCCATCTAGCTGCATCATCCAAGATACATAGCAACCTGCTAGTATTGCCATCTAGCTGCATCATCCAAGATACATAGCAACCTGCTAGTATTGCCATCTAGCTGCATTATCCAAGATACATAGCAAACTGGTAGTATTGCCATCTAGCTGTATCATCCAAGATACGTAGCAGCCTGGTAGTATTGCCATCTAGCTGCATCATCCGAGATGCATAGCAGCCTGGTAGTATTGCAGTCTAGCTGCATCATCCAAGATACATAGCAGCCTGGTAGTATTGCCGTCTAGCTGCATCATCCAAGATACATAGCAGCCTGGTAGTATTGCCATCTAGCTGCATCATCCAAGATGCATAGCAGCTTGGTAGTATTGCCATCTAGCTGCATCATCCAAGATACATAGCAGCCTGGTAGTATTGCCATCTAGCTGCATCATCCAAGATGCATAGCAGCCTGGTAGTATTGCCATCTAGCTGCATCATCCAAGATACGTAGCAGCCTGGTAGTATTGCCATCTAGCTGCATCATTCAAGATACATAGCAGCCTGGTAGTATTGCCATCTAGCTGCATCATCCAAGATACGTAGCAGCCTGGTAGTATTGCCATCTAGCTGCATCATCCAAGATACATAGCAGCCTGGTAGTATTGCCATCTAGCTGCATCATCCAAGATACATAGCAGCCTGGTAGTATTGCCATCTAGCTGCATCATCCAAGATGCATAGCAGCCTGGTAGTATTGCCATCTAGCTGCATCATCCAAGATACATAGCAGCCTGGTAGTATTGCCATCTAGCTGCATCATTCAAGATACATAGCAGCCTGGTAGTATTGCCATCTAGCTGCATCATCCAAGATACGTTGCAGTCTGATAGTATTGCCATCTAGCTGCATCATCCAAGATGCATAGCAGCCTGGTAGTATTGCCATCTAGCTGCATCATCCAAGATACGTTGCAGCCTGATAGTATTACCATCTAGCTGCATCATCCAAGATGCATAGCAGCCTGGTAGTATTGCCATCTAGCTGCATCATCCAAGATACATAGCAGCCTGGTAGTATTGCCATCTAGCTGCACCATCCAAGATACTCAGCAACCTGGTAGTATTGCCATCTAGCTGCATCATCCAAGATGCATAGCAGCCTGGTAGTATTGCCATCTAGCTGCATCATCCAAGATACATAGCAGTCTGGCCTGGTAGTATTGCCATCTAGCTGCATCATGCAAGATACATAGCAGCCTGGTAGTATTGCCATCTAGCTGCATCATGCAAGATACATAGAAGCCTGGTAGTACTGCCATCTAGCTGCATCATTCAAGATACATAGCAACTTGGTAGTATTGCCATCTAGCTGCATCATCCAAGATGCATAGCAGCCTGGTAGTATTGCCATCTAGCTGCATCATCCAAGATACGTAGCAGCTTGGTAGTATTGCCATCTAGCTGCATCATCCGATGGTAGTATTGCCATCTAGCTGCATCATCGAAGATACGTAGCAACCTGGTAGTATTGCCATCTAGCTGCATCATCCAAGATGCATAGCAAACTGGTAGTATTGCCATCTAGCTGCATCATCCAAGAAACGTAGCAGCCTGGTAGTATTGCCATCTAGCTGCATCATCCAAGATACATAGCAACTTGGTAGTATTGCCATCTAGCTGCACCATCCGATGGTAGTATTGCCATCTAGCTGCATCATCCAAGATGCATAGCAGCCTGGTAGTATTGCCATCTAGCTGCATCATCCAAGATACGTAGCAGCCTGGTAGTATTGCCATCTAGCTGCATCATCGAAGATGCATAGCAGCCTGGTAGTATTGCCATCTAACTGCATCATCCAAGATACATAGCAGCCTGGTAGTATTGCCATCTAGCTGCATCATCCAAGATACATAGCAGCCTGGTAGTATTGCAGTCTAGCTGCATCATCCAAGATACATAGCGGCCTGGTAGTATTGCCATCTAGCTGCATCATTCAAGATACATAGCAGCCTGGTAGTATTGCCATCTAGCTGCATCATCCAAGATACGTAGTAACTGGTAGTATTGCCATCTAGATGCATCATTCAAGATACATAGCAGCCTGGTAGTATTGCCATCTAGCTGCATCATTCAAGATACATAGCAACCTGGTAGTACTGCCATCTAGCTGCATCATCCAAGATACATAGCAGCCTTGTAGTATTGCCATCTAGCTGCATCATCCAAGATACATAGCAACCTAGTAGTATTGCCATCTAGCTGCATCATCAAAGATAAGTAGCAGCCTGGTAGTATTGCCATCTAGCTGCATCATCCAAGAAACATAGCAGCCTGGTAGTATTGCCATCTAGCTGCATCATCCAAGATACATAGCAACCTGGTAGTATTGCCATCTAGCTGCATCATCCAAGATACGTAGCAGCCTGGTAGTATTGCCATCTAGCTGCATCATCCAAGATGCATAGCAGCCTGGTAGTTTTGCCATCTAGGTGCATCATCCAAGATATGTAGCAGCTTGGTAGTATTGCCATCTAGCTGCATCATCCAATGGTAGTATTGCCATCTAGCTGCATCATCCAAGATACATAGCAACCTGGTAGTATTGCCATCTAGCTGCATCATCCAAGATGCATAGCAAACTAGTAGTATTGCCATCTAGCTGCATCATCCAAGATACGTAGCAGCCTGGTAGTATTGCCATCTAGCTGCATCATCCAAGATACGTAGCAGCCTGGTAGTATTGCCATCTAGCTGCATCAGTCAAGATACATAGCAGCCTGGAAGTATTGCCATCTAGCTGCATCATCCAAGATGCATAGCAGCCTGGTAGTATTGCCATCTAGCTGCATCATTCAAGATACATAGCAGCCTGGTAGTTTTGCCTTCTAGCTGCATCATCCAAGATACGTAGCAACGTGGTAGTATTGCCATCTAGCTGCATCATCCAAGATACGTAGCAGCCTGGTAGTATTGCCATCTAGCTGCATCGTCCGATGGTAGTATTGCCATCTAGCTGCATCATTCAAGATACATAGCAGCCTGGTAGTATTGCCATCTAGCTGCATCATCCAAGATACGTTGCATCCTGATATTGCCATCTAGCTGCATCATCCAAGATGCATAGCAGCCTGGTAGTATTGCCATCTAGCTGCATCATCCAAGATACATAGCAGCCTGGTAGTATTGCCATCTAGCTGCATCATCCAAGATGCATAGCAGCCTGGTAGTATTGCCATCTAGCTGCATCATCCAAGATGCATAGCAACCTGGTAGTATTGCCATCTAGCTGCACCATCCAAGATACACAGCAACCTGGTAGTATTTCCATCTAGCTGCATCATGCAAGATACATAGCAGCCTGGTAGTATTGCCATCTAGCTGCATCATCCAAGATACATAGCAGTCTGGCCTGGTAGTATTGCCATCTAGCTGCATCATTCAAGATACATAGCAACTTGGTAGTATTGCCATCTAGCTGCATCATCCAAGAAGCTTAGCAGCCTGGTAGTATTGCCATCTAGCTGCATCATCCAAGAAGCTTAGCAGCCTGGTAGTATTGCCATCTAGCTGCATCATCCAAGATACGTAGCAGCTTGGTAGTATTGCCATCTAGCTGCATCATCCGATGGTAGTATTGCCATCTAGCTGCATCATCCAAGATACGTAGCAACCTGGTAGTATTGCCATCTAGCTGTATCATCCAAGATGCATAGCAAACTGGTAGTATCCAGCTGCATCATCCAAGATGCGTAGCAGCCTGGTAGTATTGCCATCTAGCTGCATCATCCAAGATACATTGCAGCCTGGTAGTATTGCCATCTAGCTGTATCATCCAGTATACATAGCAGCCTGGTAGTATTGCCATCTAGCTGCATCATCCAAGATGCATAGCAGCTTGGTAGTATTGCCATCTAGCTGTATCATCCAAGATACATAGCAGCCTGGTAGTATTGCCATCGAGCTGCATCATTCAAGATACATAGCAGCCAGGTAGTATTGCCATCTAGCTCCATCATCCAAGATACGTAGTAACTGGTAGTATTGCCATCTAGCTGCATCATCCAAGATACATTGCAGCCTGGTAGTATTGCCATCTAGCTGTATCATCCAGGATACATAGCAGCCTGGTAGTATTGCCATCTAGCTGCATCATCCAAGATGCAGAGCAGCTTGGTAGTATTGCCATCTAGCTGCATCATCCAAGATACATAGCAGCCTGGTAGTATTGCCATCTAGCTGCATCATTCAAGATACATAGCAGCCAGGTAGTATTGCCATCTAGCTGCATCATCCAAGATACGTAGTAACTGGTAGTATTGCCATCTAGCTGCATCATTCAAGATGCATAGCAGCCTGGTAGTATTGCCACCTAGCTGCATCGTCCGATGGTAGTATTGCCATCTAGCTGCATCGTCCGATGGTAGTATTGCCATCTAGCTGCACCATTCAAGATACATAGCAGCCTGGTAGTATTGCCATCTAGCTGCATCATCCAAGATACGTTGCAGCCTGATAGTATTGCCATCTAGCTGCATCATCCAAGATGCATAGCAGCCTGGTAGTATTGCCATCTAGCTGCATCATCCAAGATACGTTACAGCCTGATAGTATTGCCATCTAGCTGCATCATCCAAGATACATACCAACCTGGTTGTATTGCCATCTAGCTGCCCCATCCAAGATACGCAGCAACCTGGTAGTATTTCCATCTAGCTGCATCATGCAAGATACATAGCAGCCTGGTAGCATTGTCATCTAGCTGCACCATCCAAGATACATATCAGTCTGGCCTGGTAGTATTGCCATCTAGCTGCATCATTCAAGATACATAGCAACTTGGTAGTATTGCCATCTAGCTGCATCATCCAAGACGCTTAGCAGCCTGGTAGTATTGCCATCTAGCTGCATCATCCAAGATACGTAGCAGCTTGGTAGTATTGCCATCTAGCTGCATCATCCAAGATGCATAGCAGCCTGGTAGTATTGCCATCTAGCTGCATCATCCAAGATACGTAGCAACCTGGTAGTATTGCCATCTAGCTGCATCATCCAAGATGCATAGCAAACTGGTAGTATTGCCATCCAGCTGCATCATCCAAGATACGTAGCAGCCTGGTAGTATTGCCATCTAGCTGCATCATCCAAGATACATAGCAGCCTGGTAGTATTGCCATCTAGCTGTATCATCCAAGATACATAGCAGCCTGGTAGTATTGCCATCTAGCTGCATCATCCAAGATGCATAGCAGCTTGGTAGTATTGCCATCTAGCTGCATCATCCAAGATACATAGCAGCCTGGTAGTATTGCCATCGAGCTGCATCATTCAAGATACATAGCAGCCAGGTAGTATTGCCATCTAGCTGCATCATCCAAGATACGTAGTAACTGGTAGTATTGCCATCTAGCTGCATCATCCAAGATACTTAGTAGCCTGGTAGTATTGCCATCTAGCTGCATCATCCAAGATACATAGCAGCCTGGTAGTATTGCCATCTAGCTGCATCGTCCGATGGTAGTATTGCCATCTAGCTGCATCATTCAAGATGTATAGCAGCCTGGTAGTATTGCCATCTAGCTCCATCATCCAAGATACGTAGCAGCCTGGTAGTATTGTCATCTAGCTGCATCATCCAAGATACGTAGCAGCCTGGTAGTATTGCCATCTAGCTGCATCGTCCAATTGTAGTATTGCCATCTAGCTGCATCATTCAAGATACATAGCAACCTGGTAGTACTGCCATCTCGTTGCATCATCCAAGATACGTAGCAGCCTGGTAGTATTGCCATCTAGCTGCATCATCCAAGAAACATAGCAGCCTGGTAGTATTGCCATCTAGCTGCATCATCCATGATACATAGCAGCCTGGTACTATTGCCATGTAGCTGCATCATCCAAGATACATAGCAACCTGGTAGTGTTGCCATCTAGCTGCATCATCCAAGATACATAGCAGCCTGGTAGTATTGCCATCTAGCTGCATCATCCAAGATACATAGCAGACTGGCCTGGTAGTATTGCCATCTAGCTGCATCATGCAAGATACATAGCAGCCTGGTAGTATTGCCATCTAGCTGCATCATCCGAGATGCATAGCAGCCTGGTAGTATTGCAGTCTAGCTGCATCATCCAAGATACATAGCAGCCTAGTAGTATTGCCATGTAGCTGCATCATCCAAGATACATTGCAGCCTGGTAGTATTGCCATCTAGCTGCATCATCCAAGATACGTAGCAACCTGGTAGTATTGCCATCTAGCTGCATCATTCAAGATACATAGCAGCCTGTTCATATTGCAATCTAGCTGCATCATCCAAGATGCATAGCAGCCTGGTAGTATTGCCATCTAGCGGCATCATCCAAGATACGTTACAGCATGATAGTATTGCCATCTAGCTGCATCATCCAAGATGCATAGCAGCCTGGTAGTATTGCCATCTAGCTGCATCATCCAAGATACATAGCAACCTGGTAGTATTGCCATCTAGCTGCACCATCCAAGATACGCAGCAACCTGGTAGTATTTCCATCTAGCTGCATCATGCAAGATACATAGCAGCCTGGTAGTATTGCCATCTAGCTGCATCATCCAAGATACATAGCAACCTGGTAGTATTGCCATCTAGCTGCACCATCCAAGATACGCAGCAACCTGGTAGTATTTCCATCTAGCTGCATCATTCAAGCTACATAGCAACTTGGTAGTATTGCCATCTAGCTGCATCATCCAAGAAGCTTAGCAGCCTGGTAGTATTGCCATCTAGCTGCATCATCCAAGAAGCTTAGCAGCCTGGTAGTATTGCCATCTAGCTGCATCATCCAAGATACGTAGCAGCTTGGTAGTATTGCCATCTAGCTGCATCATCCGATGGTAGTATTGCCATCTAGCTGCATCATCCAAGATACGTAGCAACCTGGTAGTATTGCCATCTAGCTGTATCATCCAAGATGCATAGCAAACTGGTAGTATTGCCATCCAGCTGCATCATCCAAGATATGTAGCAGCCTGGTAGTATTGCCATCTAGCTGCATCATCCAAGATACATTGCAGCCTGGTAGTATTGCCATTTAGCTGTATCATCCAAGATACATAGCAGCCTGGTAGTATTGCCATCTAGCTGCATCATCCAAGATGCATAGCAGCTTGGTAGTATTGCCATCTAGCTGCATCATCCAAGATACATAGCAGCCTGGTAGTATTGCCATCTAGCTGCATCATTCAAGATACATAGCAGCCAGGTAGTATTGCCATCTAGCTGCATCATCCAAGATACGTAGTAACTGGTAGTATTGCCATCTAGCTGCATCATTCAAGATGCATAGCAGCCTGGTAGTATTGCCATCTAGCTGCATCATCCAAGATACGTAGTAGCCTGGTAGTATTGCCATCTAGCTGCATCATCCAAGATACGTTGCAGCCTGGTAGTATTGCCATCTAGCTGCATCATCCAAGTTGCATAGCAGCCTGGTAGTATTGCCATCTAGCGGCATCATCCAAGATACGTTACAGCCTGATAGTATTGCCATCTAGCTGCATCATCCAAGATGCATAGCAGCCTGGTAGTATTGCCATCTAGCTGCATCATCCAAGATACATACCAACCTGGTAGTATTGCCATCTAGCTGCACCATCCAAGATACGCAGCAACCTGGTAGTATTTCCATCTAGCTGCATCATGCAAGGTAAATAGCAGCCTGGTAGTATTGCCATCTAGCTGCATCATCCAAGATACATATCAGTCTGGCCTGGTAGTATTGCCATCTAGCTGCATCATTCAAGATACATAGCAACTTGGTAGTATTGCCATCTAGCTGCATCATCCAAGAAGCTTAGCAGCCTGGTAGTATTGCCATCTAGCTGCATCATCCAAGATACGTAGCAGCTTGGTAGTATTGCCATCTAGCTGCATCATCCAAGATGCATAGCAGCCTGGTAGTATTGACATCTAGCTACATCATCCAAGATACGTAGCAACCTGGTAGTATTGCCATCCAGCTGCATCATCCAAGATACGTAGCAGCCTGGTAGTATTGCCATCTAGCTGCATCATCCAAGATACGTAGCAGCCTGGTAGTATTGCCATCTAGCTGTATCATCCAAGATACATAGCAGCCTGGTAGTATTGCCATCTAGCTGCATCATCCAAGATACATAGCAGCCTGGTAGTATTGCCATCTAGCTGCATCATCCAAGGTGCATAGCAGCTTGGTAGTATTGCCATCTAGCTGCATCATCCAAGATACATAGCAGCTTGGTAGTATTGCCATCTAGCTGCATCATTCAAGATACATAGCAGCCAGGTAGTATTGCCATCTAGCTGCATCATCCAAGATACGTAGTAACTGGTAGTATTGCCATCTAGCTGCATCATTCAAGATGCATAGCAGCCTGGTAGTATTGCCATCTAGCTGCATCATCCAAGATATGTAGTAGCCTGGTAGTATTGCCAACTAGCTGCAACATACAAGATACATAGCAGCCTGGTAGTATTGCCATCTAGCTGCATCATCCCAATGGTAGTATTGCCATCTAACTGCATCATTCAAGATGCATAGCAGCCTGGTAGTATTGCCATCTAGCTCCATCATCCAAGATAATGAGCAGCCTGGTAGTATTGCCATCTAGCTGCATCATCCAAGATACATAGCAGCCTGGTAGTATTGCCATCTAGCTGCATCGTCCGATGGTAGTATTGCCATCTAGCTGCATCATTCAAGATGTATAGCAGCCAGGTAGTATTGCCATCTAACTCCATCATCCAAGATACGTAGCAGCCTGGTAGTATTGTCATCTAGCTGCATCATCCAAAATACGTAGCAGCCTGGTAGTATTGCCATCTAGCTGCATCGTCCGATTGTAGTATTGCCATCTAGCTGCATCATTCAAGATACATAGCAACCTGGTAGTACTGCCATCTTGTTGCATCATCCAAGATACGTAGCAGCCTGGTAGTATTGCCATCTAGCTGCATCATCCAAGAAACATAGCAGCCTGGTAGTATTGCCATCTAGCTGCATCATCCAAGGTACGTAGCAGCCTGGTAGTGTTGCCATTTAGCTGCATCATCCAAGATACATAGCAGCCTGGTAGTATTGCCATCTAGCTGCATCATCCAAGATACATAGCAGACTGGCCTGGTAGTATTGCCATCTAGCTGCATCATGCAAGATACATAGCAGCCTGGTAGTATTGCCATCTTGATGCATCATCCGAGGTACATAGCAACCTGGTAGTATTGCCATCTAGCTGCATCTTCCGAGATGCATAGCAGCCTGGTAGTATTGCAGTCTAGCTGCGTCATCCAAGATACATAGCAGCCTAGTAGTATTGCCATGTAGCTGCATCATCCAAGATACATAGCAGCCTGGTAGTATTGCCATCTAGCTGCATCATCCAAGATACGTAGCAACCTGGTAGTATTGCCATCTAGCTGCATCATTCAAGATACATAGCAGCCTGTTCATATTGCAATCTAGCTGCATCATCCAAGATACATAGCAGCCTGGTAGTATTGTCATCTAGCTGCAACAACCAAGATACATAGCGACCTGGTAGTATTGCCATCTAGCTGCATCATCCAAGATGCATAGCAGCCTGGTAGTATTGCCATCTAGCTGCATCATCCAAGATACGTAGCAGCCTGGTAGTATTGCCATCTAGCTGTATCATCCAAGATACATAGCAGCCTGGTAGTATTGCCATCTAGCTGCATCATCCAAGATACATAGCAGCCTGGTAGTATTGCCATCTAGCTGCATCATCCAAGGTGCATAGCAGCTTGGTAGTATTGCCATCTAGCTGCATCATCCAAGATACATAGCAGCTTGGTAGTATTGCCATCGAGCTGCATCATTCAAGATACATAGCAGCCAGGTAGTATTGCCATCTAGCTGCATCATCCAAGATACGTAGTAACTGGTAGTATTGCCATCTAGCTGCATCATTCAAGATGCATAGCAGCCTGGTAGTATTGCCATCTAGCTGCATCATCCAAGATATGTAGTAGCCTGGTAGTATTGCCATCTAGCTGCATCATCCAAGATACATAGCAGCCTGGTAGTATTGCCATCTAGCTGCATCGTCCAATGGTAGTATTGCCATCTAACTGCATCATTCAAGATGTATAGCAGCCTGGTAGTATTGCCATCTAGCTCCATCATCCAAGATACGTAGCAGCCTGGTAGTATTGCCATCTAGCTGCATCATCCAAGATACATAGCAGCCTGGTAGTATTGCCATCTAGCTGCATCGTCCGATGGTAGTATTGCCATCTAGCTGCATCATTCAAGATGTATAGCAGCCAGGTAGTATTGCCATCTAACTCCATCATCCAAGATACGTAGCAGCCTGGTAGTATTGTCATCTAGCTGCATCATCCAAGATACGTAGCAGCCTGGTAGTATTGCCATCTAGCTGCATCGTCCGATTGTAGTATTGCCATCTAGCTGCATCATTCAAGATACATAGCAACCTGGTAGTACTGCCATCTCGTTGCATCATCCAAGATACGTAGCAGCCTGGTAGTATTGCCATCTAGCTGCATCATCCAAGAAACATAGCAGCCTGGTAGTATTGCCATCTAGCTGCATCATCCAAGATACGTAGCAGCCTGGTAGTGTTGCCATTTAGCTGCATCATCCAAGATACATAGCAGCCTGGTAGTATTGCCATCTAGCTGCATCATCCAAGATACATAGCAGACTGGCCTGGTAGTATTGCCATCTAGCTGCATCATGCAAGATACATAGCAGCCTGGTAGTATTGCCATCTAGATGCATCATCCGAGATACATAGCAACCTGGTAGTATTGCCATCTAGCTGCATCATCCGAAATGCATAGCAGCCTGGTAGTATTGCAGTCTAGCTGCATCATCCAAGATATGTAGCAGCCTGGTAGTATTGCCATCTAGCTGCATCATCCAAGATACGTAGCAACCTGGTAGTATTGCCAACAAGCTGCATCATTCAAGATACATAGCAGCCTGGTAATATTGCAATCTAGCTGCATCATCCAAGATACATAGCAGCCTGGTAGTATTGTCATCTAGCTGCAACAACCAAGATACATAGCAGCCTGGTAGTATTGCCATCTAGCTGCATCATCCAAGATGCATAGCAGCCTGGTAGTATTGCCATCTAGCTGCATCATCCAAGATACATAGCAACCTGGTAGTATTGCCATCTAGCTGCACCATCCAAGATACGCAGCAACCTGGTAGTATTTCCATCTAGCTGCATCATGCAAGATACATAGCAGCCTGGTAGTATTGCCATCTAGCTGCATCATCCAAGATGCATAGCAGTCTGGCCTGGTAGTATTGCCATCTAGCTGCATCATTCAAGCTACATAGCAACTTGGTAGTATTGCCATCTAGCTGCATCATCCAAGAAGCTTAGCAGCCTGGTAGTATTGCCATCTAGCTGCATCATCCAAGAAGCTTAGCAGCCTGGTAGTATTGCCATCTAGCTGCATCATCCAAGATACGTAGCAGCTTGGTAGTATTGCCATCTAGCTGCATCATCCGATGGTAGTATTGCCATCTAGCTGCATCATCCAAGATACATAGCAAACTGGTAGTATTGCCATCTAGCTGCATCATCCAAGATGCATAGCAAACTGGTAGTATTGCCATCCAGCTGCATCATCCAAGATATGTAGCAGCCTGGTAGTATTGCCATCTAGCTGCATCATCCAAGATACATTGCAGCCTGGTAGTATTGCCATCTAGCTGTATCATCCAAGATACATAGCAGCCTGGTAGTATTGCCATCTAGCTGCATCATCCAAGATGCATAGCAGCTTGGTAGTATTGCCATCTAGCTGCATCATCCAAGATACATAGCAGCCTGGTAGTATTGCCATCAAGCTGCATCATTCAAGATACATAGCAGCCAGGTAGTATTGCCATCTAGCTGCATCATCCAAGATACGTAGTAACTGGTAGTATTGCCATCTAGCTGCATCATTCAAGATGCATAGCAGCCTGGTAGTATTGCCATCTAGCTGCATCATCCAAGATACGTAGTAGCCTGGTAGTATTGCCATCTAGCTGCATCATCCAAGATACGTTGCAGCCTGGTAGTATTGCCATCTAGCTGCATCATCCAAGTTGCATAGCAGCCTGGTAGTATTGCCATCTAGCGGCATCATCCAAGATAATTACAGCCTGATAGTATTGCCATCTAGCTGCATCATCCAAGATGCATAGCAGCCTGGTAGTATTGCCATCTAGCTGCATCATCCAAGATACATACCAACCTGGTAGTATTGCCATCTAGCTGCACCATCCAAGATACGCAGCAACCTGGTAGTATTTCCATCTAGCTGCATCATGCAAGGTAAATAGCAGCCTGGTAGTATTGCCATCTAGCTGCATCATCCAAGATACATATCAGTCTGGCCTGGTAGTATTGCCATCTAGCTGCATCATTCAAGATACATAGCAACTTGGTAGTATTGCCATCTAGCTGCATCATCCAAGAAGCTTAGCAGCCTGGTAGTATTGCCATCTAGCTGCATCATCCAAGATACGTAGCAGCTTGGTAGTATTGCCATCTAGCTGCATCATCCAAGATGCATAGCAGCCTGGTTGTATTGACATCTAGCTACATCATCCAAGATACGTAGCAACCTGGTAGTATTGCCATCTATCTGCATCATCCAAGATACGTAGCAGCCTGGTAGTATTGCCATCTAGCTGTATCATCCAAGATACATAGCAGCCTGGTAGTATTGCCATCTAGCTGCATCATCCAAGGTGCATAGCAGCTTGGTAGTATTGCCATCTAGCTGCATCATCCAAGATACATAGCAGCTTGGTAGTATTGCCATCGAGCTGCATCATTCAAGATACATAGCAGCCAGGTAGTATTGCCATCTAGCTGCATCATCCAAGATACGTAGTAACTGGTAGTATTGCCATCTAGCTGCATCATTCAAGATGCATAGCAGCCTGGTAGTATTGCCATCTAGCTGCATCATCCAAGATATGTAGTAGCCTGGTAGTATTGCCATCTAGCTGCATCATCCAAGATACATAGCAGCCTGGTAGTATTGCCATCTAGCTGCATCATCCGATGGTAGTATTGCCATCTAACTGCATCATTCAAGATGTATAGCAGCCTGGTAGTATTGCCATCTAGCTCCATCATCCAAGATACGTAGCAGCCTGGTAGTATTGTCATCTAGCTGCATCATCCAAGATACATAGCAGCCTGGTAGTATTGCCATCTAGCTGCATCGTCCGATTGTAGTACTGCCATCTAGCTGCATCATTCAAGATACATAGCAACCTGGTAGTACTGCCATCTAGCTGCATCATCCAAGATACGTAGCAGCCTGGTAGTATTGCCATCTGGCTGCATCATCCAAGATACATTGCAGCCTGGTAGTATTGCCATCTAGCTGTATCATCCAAGATACATAGCAGCCTGGTAGTATTGCCATCTAGCTGCATCATCCAAGATGCATAGCAGCTTGGTAGTATTGCCATCTAGCTGCATCATCCAAGATACATAGCAGCCTGGTAGTATTGCCATCTAGCTGCATCATTCAAGATACATAGCAGCCTGGTAGTATTGCCATCTAGCTGCATCATCCAAGATACGTTGCAGCCTGATAGTATTGCCATCTAGCTGCATCATCCAAGATGCATAGCAGCCTGGTAGTATTGCCATCTAGCGGCATCATCCAAGATACGTTACAGCCTGATAGTATTGCCATCTAGCTGCATCATCCAAGATGCATAGCAGCCTGGTAGTATTGCCATCTAGCTGCATCATCCAAGATACATAGCAACCTGGTAGCATTGCCATCTAGCTGCACCATCCAAGATATGCAGCAACCTGGTAGTATTTCCATCTAGCTGCATCATCCAAGATACATAGCAGCTTGGTAGTATTACCATCTAGCTGCATCATCCAAGATACATATCAGTCTGGCCTGGTAGTATTGCCATCTAGCTGCATCATTCAAGATACATAGCAACTTGGTAGTATTGCCATCTAGCTGCATCATCCAAGAAGCTTAGCAGCCTGGTAGTATTGCCATCTAGCTGCATCATCCAAGATACGTAGCAGCTTGGTAGTATTGCCATCTAGCTGCATCATCCAAGATGCATAGCAGCCTGGTAGTATTGACATCTAGCTACATCATCCAAGATACGTAGCAACCTGGTAGTATTGCCATCCAGCTGCATCATCCAAGATACGTAGCAGCCTGGTAGTATTGCCATCTAGCTGCATCATCCAAGATACGTAGCAGCCTGGTAGTATTGCCATCTAGCTGTATCATCCAAGATACATAGCAGCCTGGTAGTATTGCCATCTAGCTGCATCATCCAAGGTGCATAGCAGCCAGGTAGTATTGCCATCTAGCTGCATCATCCAAGATACGTAGTAACTGGTAGTATTGCCATCTAGCTGCATCATTCAAGATGCATAGCAGCCTGGTAGTATTGCCATCTAGCTGCATCATCCAAGATATGTAGTAGCCTGGTAGTATTGCCATCTAGCTGCATCATCCAAGATACATAGCAGCCTGGTAGTATTGCCATCTAGCTGCATCGTCCGATGGTAGTATTGCCATCTAACTGCATCATTCAAGATGTATAGCAGCCTGGTAGTATTGCCATCTAGCTCCATCATCCAAGATACGTAGCAGCCTGGTAGTATTGTCATCTAGCTGCATCATTCAAGATACATAGCAACCTGGTAGTACTGCCATCTAGCTGCATCATCCAAGATACGTAGCAGCCTGGTAGTATTGCCATCTAGCTGCATCATCCAAGAAACATAGCAGCCTGGTAGTATTGCCATCTAGCTGCATCATCCATGATACATAGCAGCCTGGTACTATTGCCATGTAGCTGCATCATCCAAGATACATAGCAACCTGGTAGTGTTGCCATCTAGCTGCATCATCCAAGGTACATAGCAGCCTGGTAGTGTTGCCATTTAGCTGCATCATCCAAGATACATAGCAGCCTGGTAGTATTGCCATCTAGCTGCATCATCCAAGATACATAGCAGACTGGCCTGGTAGTATTGCCATCTAGCTGCATCATGCAAGATACATAGCAGCCTGGTAGTATTGCCATCTTGATGCATCATCCGAGGTACATAGCAACCTGGTAGTATTGCCATCTAGCTGCATCTTCCGAGATGCATAGCAGCCTGGTAGTATTGCAGTCTAGCTGCGTCATCCAAGATACATAGCAACCTGGTAGTATTGCCATGTAGCTGCATCATCCAAGATACATAGCAGCCTGGTAGTATTGCCATCTAGCTGCATCATCCAAGATACGTAGCAGCCTGGTAGTATTGCCATCTAGCTGCATCATCCAAGATACATAGCAGCCTGGTAGTATTGTCATCTAGCTGCATCATCCAAGATACATAGCAGCCTGGTAGTATTGCCATCTAGCTGCATCATCCAAGATACATAGCAGCCTGGTAGTATTGCCATCTAGCTGCATCATCCAAGATACGTAGCTGCCTGGTAGTATTGCCATCTAGCTGCATCATCCAAGATACGTAGCAGCCTGGTAGTATTGCCATCTAGCTGCATCATCCAAGATGCATAGCAGCCTGGTAGTATTGCCATCTAGCTGCATCATCCAAGATACGTAGTAACTGGTAGTATTGCCATCTAGCTGCATCATTCAAGATACGTAGCAGCCTGGTAGTATTGCCATCTAGCTGCATCATCCAAGATACGTAGTAACTGGTAGTATTGCAGTCTAGCTGCATCATCCAAGATACATAGCAGCCTGATAGTATTGCCATCTAGCTGCATCATGCAAGATATATAGCAGCCTGGTAGTATTGCCATCTAGCTGCATCATCCAAGATACATAGCAACCTGGTAGTATTGCCATCTAGCTGCATCATCCAAGATGCATAGCAGCCTGGTAGTATTGCAATCTAGCTGCATCTTCCAAGATACATAGCAGCCTGGTAGTATTGCCATCTAGCTGCATCATCCAAGATACGTAGCAGCCTGGTAGTATTGCCATCTAGCTGCATCATCCAAGATACATCGCAGCCTGGTAATATTGCAATCTAGCTGCATCATCTAAGATACATAGCAGCCTGGTAGTATTGCCATCTAGCTGCATCATCCAAGATACATAGCAGCCTGGTAGTATTGCAATCTAGCTGCATCATCCAAGATACCTAGCTGCCTGGTGGTATTGCCATCTAGCTGCATCATCCAAGATGCATAGCAGCCTGGTAGTATTGCCATCTAGCTTCATCATCCAAGATACGTAGTAGCCTGGTAGTTTTGCCATCTAGCTGCATCATCCAAGATACGTAGCAGCCTGGTAGTATTGCCATCTAGCTGCATCATCCAAGATACATAGCAGCCTGGTAATATTGCAATCTAGCTGCATCATCCAAGATACATAGCAGCCTGGTAGTATTGCCATCTAGCTGCATCATCCAAGATACATAGCAGCCTGGTAGTATTGCAATCTAGCTGCATCATCCAAGATACGTAGCTGCCTGGTGGTATTGCCATCTAGCTGCATCATCCAAGATGCATAGCAGCCTGGTAGTATTGCCATCTAGCTGCAGCATCCAAGATGCATAGCAGCCTGGTAGTATTGCCATCTAGCTGCTTCGTCCGATGGTAGTATTGCCATCTAGCTGCATCATCCGAGATGCATAGCAGCCTGGTAGTATTGCCATCTAGCTGCATCATTCAAGATACGTAACAGCCTGGTAGTATTGCCATCTAGCTTCGTCATCCAAGATACGTAGCAGCCTGGTAGTATTGCCATCTAGCTGCATCATTCAAGATACATAGCAGCCTGGTAGTATTGCAAAGACAAGAAATTTCTTTACAGTCACAATATATTTCAAAGCAGAGAATAAATGTCTTATTGTAGCTTGAATATGCCGCAGAGCTCAGCGTTGTGACTAGCAGCATGGAGAAAAAGGAACTATTTCAATGAAAGTGCATTCATAAGGAGAGAAGTTAGGAATAAAAATATAGAACTTGAGCTAAATTCTCAACTTGATAATTTAAAACAGAAATGGAGAAGTCTGGGCAGCTGTTGGATTTTGAGAGAGAGAAAATTGTAGCATTGAGAAGCAGATAGATCAGCAGGCTGGTTAAAGAGGGAGGAATAGTACATGGTCAGAGATCTAAACCCATTTGTGTCAGCACAACACAGAAACCTCAAGTAAAGAAAGACTGTACACAAGCTGTAGCTGTAAATAAGGACAAAAGTAATTCCAGTGCCTTGGACCAGCTCTTTCTTACCCCCACTAGAGGTAGCAACATCCTTGACCTGGTCATTACTAACATGAGTGACTGTTGCTCTGTACCAGTAGTCAACTCCTCCCTGGTTAGATCCAACTGACAAACTATTCATTTTGGAAATCCACATCCCTCCCACCCCTATCCCCCGCAAACGTAACCACCATGAAAAACTTCTCTAAAGCTAACTTTGGGCTCCTAAAATCAGAGGTGGCTAACTTCATGGCACCCATGCAAATGGCAAATAGTTGCATGACCCCCGAATCATACACCAGTGCACTCTACGAACACAAATGCATGGATCTCGTCATGCCCAATAGAACCAAGACGTTCTGCTCCATAAAAAGGAAGCAAATCTAGTGGCCCCCTGCCATAAGCAAACTCTACAACAGGAGCAGGAAACTGATGCGGAATAAGGTGAAGTCCCAAGGTTGGAAAAACTCCCTTATCAGCCTCAACAAAAAGTTGAGATCTCTCATCAAATCTGCTAAAGCTAGCTATGAAAACAGAATTGCAGCAGATATCAAAGTCAACCACAAGGCCTTCTATAGTTATGTAAAAATCTCCACGGCAATACCCAGACCTCCTCTGAGCTACTGCACAATGGTACCTCCTATACCAAGCCAAAAGATATTGCCAGTATACAGACCGACAGATTCAGTGCCAACTTTAACCCCCACTCCAAAGGACCAATCACAATACCAGTAGATTGCCAGGCTCTCAATAGTACTGCTGCACAACACTGTCCAAGCCCAAGAATACAGCTTGTATGGGACCTGTCAATATCCCTGGATGTGTTCTACATGAACTACAGAGTGAACTGGCACCTCCCCTGTGTGCCCTGTTCAGTCACAGCCTTACATCAGGCTTTGTCCCTACTGAATGGTGCACTGCTACTGTCATCCCTCTCCGCAAAGGAGGAGTGACTACAGACCCAGGGAACTATCGCCCCATTAGCCTGATATGCAAAGCTATGAAATGCATCATCATGGACCTTGTAAACAAGGATATAGGGAATCTCTAAACTCTGGATCCTACACAGTTTGGTTTTGTGAAGGGTAGATCATGCCTTCTCAACTTGGTCGACTTCTTTGAGTCAGTCAGAGCTGTGGATGAAGGCAAGGTGGTTCATACAGCCTACCTTGATCTGACCAAGCCCTTTGATACCATTCCCCACTCAGGAGTCATAGAAAAACTCACTAAGCTAGGCATCGACCCCCATATCACTAGGTGGGTTGCAAACTGGCTCACAGATGGAACCCACAGTGTGAATGTAGCTGACTCCAAGTCAGACTGCCAACCAGTCACAAGTCGAGTCCCACTGGGTTTGGTCCTGGGTTCTCTCCTGTTTGGTATCTACTTCTCTGAAGTCCAGGCCAACACAAAGGGACTCTGGCTGACAAAGTTTGCAGATGATTGCAAGTTGGGAGCTATTATTAACTCCCCAAGTGATGTTGACATCCTACAGAAAAGCCTCATTGAGACCGACTGGTGTCAGAAGCATGGCCTTAAGCTCAATGCCAAAAAATGTCATCTGCTTTGGGAAAAACCCGGTTCCCATGAATTACCACATTAGTGGTAGTCCACTGAACACAGAAGGCATTATAAGAGATCTGGGAACACAGGTTGACAGCAACCTCTCTTTTGACCACCACATTGCCACTGTGGTCAGAAAGTCCTTCTGTGTAGCACATCTCATAACTAAGGGTTTTGCATCCAGGAAGAAGGAGGTCATCGTCTCCCTGTACTCGTCCTTCATTAGGCCACTCATCAAGTACATTGCCCCATTTAGCATGTACCTCACTAGACACCTGCAACAACTGGAGAGACCACAAAAGTAGCTCACAAAGAGGATCATAGGCCTTAAACACTTGTCCTACATGGACAGACTCATAAAAACTCCAACTGTTCTGTCTCATATCGCCTACTTAGAAGTGATCTCTTCTTAACTTACAAAGAAAGCCATGTCTGACCCAGCTCTGTTAGAAATGCTACATCTAAAGAAATCCCAATCCATCCACACCACACGCTCCAGAGACCTCAACCTCATTACCACAATCAATAGAGCATGCTGGAGGGACAGGTTCATAACCCAGAGAGTGCCCATGCTATGGAATAGACTTCCCCATACCTGTCAAGCAGAGCACCTCACTGGCCCTCTTCAAGAGAAATCTTGATGAGTGGACGGGAAAAAGAAAATTCACCCCGGGGATAACTCCAGTGACTCTGCTCGACAGAGGCACTGGGAACTAAGGTCAGGTGGTACGATGCCAGGGATATCTTAAGGGCTAGGCTTGTAAAGGCTCCAGTGCCATTAGCCTAGTACACACCTATGAAATGAAGATGGTTTGATGTTCATCATGTTTCACTGTTGCAGTCATTACACTTGGGTTATCCTGCTGGCAGGCGACCCGTAGTCGGCCTGAGTTCCAAAGTCTTGGTCCAGTGTCTGTTGCAGTCGCCTCTTCCCTGACGTCAGTGCGCCAGGGGTATAAAAGTTGCAACCAACGCCATTTTCCTCAGTCTTTCTTGCTGCGCGGTGCCCGAAGCAAAAGCAGTTTGCAAGTGCCAGTCGGCCGACTCATGAGATTTTCAAAATTGAATTTCAGAACCGAAGTCTTCAATAAAGCCAAGTACCCCGTTGGGGAAATGTTTTCTTGCTCCAGACCGATGTCAGTAAAAGTTAATAATTGTATTTCTTGTGGGAAGCAAATACCTCATAAGGACGTTCCCTCTTACTGCATTCCTTGCCTAGGCCCTGACCACGACGTCACTAGTTGTCGGTTTTGTGCTAGATTCAATAAACGCACTATTAAACGTCTGTTTGATTTTGCCTTACATTATTTTGGACGATGATTTAATTATATAATGCCATCGGAACAACCGATGACCGGAATGTATAAAAACCGCAAAGATAAAGAAAAAGACAGGCATCCGAGGTCCAAAACCGACGACGAAGCCTCTTCTAGGCCGTTCGCCGGTTCTCAGTGAGGCCCTTTTGCAGCCCCTGACACCCGCTACCTCAGAGCCACAGGCCATAACTGACAGCCACATGGAGACACTGAGGCCTGTGGAAACCCAAGGTATTGGGCCTACGGAATCTATACCCTCAGATGGGTCTGGAGCCGCTGAGCAGGCATCGGCTTCTGAGGGTGTTTTTAGACCTTCACAGCTTACAATTAAGGCTGTTACAGCAGCAAAGGCAAAGTCAAAAACACCATTAAAGACAAGGAAACAAGTGCAGCATTCTCCAGAACAGTCATCCATGCCAAAGAAACAGATGCTTAAAATGGCCGAAGACCTTATTACTTAATCAGGGGCTCCCATCCCCCTCCTGACAAAAGGCCTAGGCAAGACACTGATTATGATTCTTCTGATCAGGTTTCCACTTCCTCTGATTCTTCTTCTGATCAGGGCTATTCTCTCCCTCCGTATGAGGACTCTGATGCTGAAGAGTCCATTCCTTCAGCCTCACCACCTGAGGATTATTCTTTTGGGGAAACCCTGCACACCGTGAGGGAGCATTTCCATTGGGAGATCCAGGATTACTCAGAATCCAAGAAAAGGCTCAGAGATTTCCTTTTATTGCCTCAGCACAGGCCCCTAGCTATCCCCCCTGTGCTTGATATTGTAGATGATGTTTTCTCTGAATCCAGTCCGTCTCCAGATTCTTTACCCCCTGCACCAGTGAAGCCAGACAGGTACTACAGTGTCCCTGACTCTCGTAAATTTCTTTACAAAAACCCCGCTGGAGACCCAGAAACAATTTCTAAGGGTCCTAAGGGGGTTAAAGCTTCCACTGCCAGAAATCCAGTCCCCTCAGATAGAGATTCCAGAGCTCTGGACAGATGGGGGAAAAAAGTTTACACTTCTGCTGCTTTAGCTGTAAGAGCTTTAAACTGTCAGTTTCACATGCTTAAATATCAACAGTATCTCATGTCATTGTTAAAGCAGAAAATGGTTACAAATATAGAAAGTCCTGACAGTAAAGAAATGCAGGATTTATTGCATGCAGTTGAACAAGTGGGAAAGCATACTCTTCAATGTGGTTTTGATTAATTAGAGGCTTCTTGTAGAGCTGCAGTTACAGGCTCAGTTATTCGAAGACATGCTTGGTTGAAAGAACAAAGTTTACCTGACCATGTTAGTGAAATTATTGGATGCTCCACTACAGCATGATTCTTTGTTTGGTGTTAAGGCAGAAGAGGTGTTAAAGAAAATGGAGGGTAAAGCAAAATCAATGCAAACTGTGAAAGATTTCTTACAGGTTCAACCACCTAGATTTAGCAGAAACTGGCCTTCAAAAAATTGGTCCTTTCCAGTGTCAGACAGGCCACAAAGAGGCAGATGCAGACACCCAAGAGACAGATCTCAGCCCCAAGGCTCCTACAGACCCAAACAATGGGGTGCTACAGCCCCAAAGGAGGAGTAGACAAATCACAACCTTATAGGAAACAGTCACAATGACTTCCCTCTTCAAATGCCAAGCTCTTACCAGTTGACAGCACCCCTAGGGGGAAAGCTAGCACTTTTCTCAACAAATTGGCACATGATCACCCAAGACCAATGGGTGCTGAATATTGTTTCTCAGGGGTGCAGGTTCCACTTCCGCACGCTTCCAAAACCAAAAGGTATGCCAAACCTGCCACAAAACCAATGGGCAGAGACACAAAAACAGATTGCTGCTCTTATGGATATCTGAGCTATTCAAAAAGTTCCACAAGAATAACAGGGCCGAGGATTTTACTCACGCCTTTTCCTAGTACCCAGAAAAGACAAAGCATGGAGACCAATACTGGACCTGTCAATCCTAAATACTTTTTGGATGTTCCAAAATTCAAAATGTTAACACTACAACAACTCCTGCCCATGCTGGGCAAAGAGGCTTGGCTAGTTACTTTGGATCTCAAGGAGGCATACCTGCACGTCCCAATCAGACAATTGTGCAGAAGATACCTCAGATTTATAGCAGGCTCAATGCCTTATCAATTCTCTGCACTGCCCTTTGGCTTATCTACTGCGCCCAGGGTCTTCACAAAATGCCTGGCACCAGTAATTGCATTTTGCAGACAAAAAGGAGTTCAAATATATCCCTACTTGGACGACTGCCTTATACAAGCAGAGAGCAAGGACATTCTTCTAAAGCACCTGGCGTTTGTAAAAAGAATGCTAATTTGCTTAGGGTACACAGTAAACGAAAAGAAATCAAAACTAGTGCCCTCTCAAGAGATAATATTCCTGGGTGCAAGCTTAAATACAACTGCCTAGATGGCTTATCTCACGCCAAACAAACAAAGGCAACTGACACATTACTTTCAAATGATGGCAACAGAGACCCAGTTCCCTGCAAGAAAAATTCTGCAGGCCCTGGGTTTCATGGCTTCTTGCATTCTACTAATTCCATATGCCAAACTGCATATGAGGAAACTACAATGGTATCTAAAAAGTGTTTGGACTCAGCATTGTCACAGCCTAGAGACAGTCATAACCTTGATTCTCTGCCTACAACAGGAGTTTCGATGGTGGTCCCAGGCCTGTCACCACAACAAGGGACAGCCTTTCACCTTACCTACAGCCAGGCAGACAATAACAACGGATGCATCGGATTATGCCTGGGGAGCACATATGGCAGGAAAATGGCAGGAAAATGTATTTAGGGCGCATGGACCAAGGAACAAATGCATCTTCACATCAGTCAAAGAGATGCTAGCTGTACAGAATGCCCTGACAGCCTTCAAGGACCTAATACACCCAGGACAATTATTAATTAAGACAGACAATACCACAGTTATGTGGTACATAAACAAGCAAGGGAGCACACATTCCTACCCCCTATGCAGACAAGCCATGACTTTGTGGAACACAGCACTGACTTACCAGGTACATCTGCAAGCACAATTTCTGCCAGGAACAAAAAATACACTGGCAGACGAACTAAGCAGAAACCTCATGGATCCTCACGAATGGAAGCTAAATCCACAAGTGTTCAACATGATAACAAGGGATTGGGGACACCCAGACATAGATCTCTTTACCTCCCCTCAATTGCCAATTACAGAAATTTTGCACAAGGACTTCTCACTCTCAAGCATGGAAAGTGGATGCTCTATCATTCAGCTGGAAAAACCTGACAGTCTATGCCTTCCCTCCGATGCCTCCTCTCACCAAGGTGCTTCTAAAAGTCAGACAAGAGAGACCAAACATGATCCTGATTGCACCAGAATGGCCACGCCAGCACTGGTACCCAATCCTAAAGAAACTTGCCTTCAAAAAATTGGTCCTTTCCAGTGTCAGACAGGCCACAAAGAGGCAGATACAGACGCCCAAGAGGCAGATCTCAGCCCCAAGGCTCCTACAGACCCAAACAATGGGGTGCTACAGCCCAAAGGAGGAGAAGACAAATCACAACCTTATAGGAAACGGTCACAATGACTTCCCTCTTCAAATGCCAAGCTCTTACCAGTTGACAGCACCCCTAGGGGGAAAGCTAGCACTTTTCTCAACAAATTGGCACACGATCACCCAAGACCAATGGGTGCTGAATATTGTTTCTCAGGGGTACAGGTTCCACTTCCACACGATTCCAAAACCAAAAGGTATGCCAAAGCTGCCACAAAACCAATGGGCAGAGGCACAAAAACAGATTGCTGCTCTTATGGATATGGGAGCTATTCAAAAAGTTCCACAAGAAGAACAGGGCCAAGGATTTTACTCATGCCTTTTCCTAGTACCCAGAAAGGACAAAGCATGGAGACCAATACTGGACCTGTCAATCCTAAATACTTTTTGGATGTTCCAAAATTCAAAATGTTAACACTATAACAACTCTTGCCCATGCTGGGCAAAGAGGCTTGGCTAGTTACTTTGGATCTCAAGGAGGCATACCTGCACATCCCAATCAGACAATCGTGCAGACGATACCTCAGATTTATAGCAGGCTCAATGCCTTATCAATTCTCTGCACTGCCCTTTGGCTTATCTACTGTGCCCAGGGTCTTCACAAAATGCCTGGCACCAGTAATTGCATTTTGCTGACAAAAGGAGTTCAAATAGATCCCTACTTGGATGACTGCCTTATACAAGCAGAGAGCAAGGACATTCTTCTAAAGCACCTGGCATTTGTAAAAAGATTGCTAATTTGCCTAGGGTACACGGTATACGAAAATAAATCAGAACTAGTGCCCTCTCAAGAGATAATATTCCTGGGTGCAAGCTTAAATACAACTGCCCAGATGGCTTATCTCATGCTAGACAAACAAAGGCAACTGACACATTACTTTCAAATGATGGCAACAGAGACCCAGCTCCCTGCAAGAAAAATTCTGCAGGCCCTGGGTTTCATGGCTTCTTGCATTCTACTAATTCCATATGCCAAACTGCATATGAGGAAACTATAGTAGTATCTAAAAAGTGTTTGGACTCAGCATTGTCACAGCCTAGAGACAGTCCTAACCTTGATTCCCTGCCTACAACAGGAGTTTCAATGGTGGTCCCAGGCCTGTCACCACAACAAGGGACAGCCTTTCACCTTATCTACAGCCAGGCAGACAATAACAACGGATGCATCAGATTATGCCTGGGGAGCACATATGGCAGGAAAATGTATTCAGGGCGCATGGACCAAGGAACAAATGCATCTTCACATCAATCAAAGAGATGCTAGCTGTACAGAATGCCCTGACAGCCTTCAAGGACCTAATACATCTAGGACAATTATTAATAAAGACAGACAATACCACAGTTATGTGGTACATAAACAAGCAAGGGGGCACACATTCCTACCCCCTATGCAGACAAGCCATGACTTTGTGGAACACAGCACTGACCTACAAGGTACATCTGCAAGCACAATTCCTGCCAGGAACAAAAAATACACTGGCAGACGAACTAAGCAGAAACCTCATGGATCTTCACGAATGGAAGCTAAATCCACAAGTGTTCAATATGATAACAAGGGATTGGGGACACCCAGACATAGATCTCTTTGCCTCCCCTCAATTGCCAATTACAGAAATTTTGCACAAGGACTTTTCACTCTCAAGCATGGAAAGTGGATGCTCTGTCATTCAGCTGGAAAAACCTGACAGTCTATGCCTTCCCTCCGATGCCTCTTCTCACCAAGGTGCTTCTAAAAGTCAAACAAGAGAGGCCAAACATGATCCTGATTGCACCAGACTGGCCACGCTAGCACTGGTACCCAATCCTAAAGACTTTGTCCCAAGGACCACTTTGGCCTCTGCCTCAAATCCCTCATCTTCTGATGCAGAAAAACAATCAGATTCTGCAAAGTCAACTCAGAACCTTAAACCTGGCAGCATGGCAGATAATGTAGCCACTCAGACTGCAACTCTCTAAAGCTGTTATGGATGTAGTTTTGGAAACCAGGAGGCCCAGCACTAGGAAATCTTATGTAGAAAAATGGAAGAGATCCTGTGCTTGGAACCAGGCACAAGGGCTCGACCCACTGGTCCCTAATATACCTCAGATTTTGCAATACCTGACTGAGATGTTGGACAAAGGCCTATCTTTTTCATCTATTAAAATCCATGCCTCTGCCATTTCAGCTCATTACAATACGGATCCTCCTATTTTTTCACATCCTCTACTATGACATACCTCAGAGGGGCAAAGAATATAAGACCCCGTAGGAGAGCACCAGTACCTACTTGGGACCTCAGTTTTATTTTAGAAAAACTAACACTGCCTCCATTAGAACCAGCCAGCACAGCTGATCTAAAATACTTGTCATGGAAACCTGCTCTGCTCCTAGCAATAACTTCAGCAAGAAGAGTCTCAGAGTTACAGGCATTGATGGCTGTGGAACCTTTCCTCATCTTTCATCAGGACAGGGTTTCTCTCAGGACAAACCCAACATTTATGCCAAAAGTGGTTTCCAATGTGGCCTTAAATCAAACCATTCATTTGCCTACTTTCTACCCAAATCCTAAGAATAAAGGGGAAAGACTTCTGCATGCTTTGGATATACACAGGCAGCTATGATTTTACTTGGACAAAGCAAAAGCTTTCAGAAAAACTGAGCAACTGTTTGTGGCATACGCTGCAGGATCACAAGGAAAGCCTATCACAAAGCAGACAATCTTCAAATGGATAGGACACTGCATCCACTTCTGTTATGCACAACATGGCAAGTCTGTGCCCAAGGGCATTAGGCCTCATTCTACCAGAGCAGCAGCCACTTCAGCAGCTTTCCTCAGAGGGGTACCAACCAAAGACATATTAGAAGCTGCAATCTGGAGCTCGGTGCACACTTTTACCAAGCACTACCACTTACCTCTGTACTCTAAATCCAGAGCAGGCTTTGCCACTGCAGTTCTGCAGGGCTTGTTAGCCTCGCCAAATCCAATTTAGACCCAGCCACCCAACCTCAGCTTTGGGATTCTACCCAAGTGTAATGACTGCAACAGTGAAACACGATGAACATAATACAGTTGTGTACCTACCATAAATGTAGATGTTCGAGTGTATTCACTGTTGCAGTCCAGGTTACCCACCCACCATCCCCCTCTTTGCTGGGACTATTCTGTACTTCTCAACTCTATACAACCTATGTGGTGTATTTGCTTGTAGATGAATGAAATGTTTATAGTAATATATGGGTACTTGTTTGGCATATTTGTATCTTTTCAGGCTTCCTATCTGGGGGCACCTGACATCTGGGGCAAGACAAACTGAAGAAAATGGCGTCAGTTGCAACTTTTATATCCCTGGCACACTGACGTCAGGGAAGAGGCGACAGCAACCGATGCCGGACCAAGACTTTGGAGCTCGGGCCGACTACGGGTCGCCTGCCAGCAGGATAACCCAAGTGTAATGACTGCAACAGTGAATACACTCCAACATCTACATTTATGGTAGGTACACAACTGTAATTTCTGATGTACCCTTTTTGACCTAGAGTAGAAGACGACGTTGAGATTGTGGGTGGTCAGTCACACTAATAACAAAGAAGAAAAACCTAGAGTAGAAAACTAAGTTGAGAAGGTAATGTTCTGAGACAGAAGGTGAGAGACAAAATTTGGGAGGAAAAGGAGAAGGTAGATTATACTTTGAAACAAAATAACCTTTTAACAGATCCCTAATAATATTCAAGATGTTCTTTGTGTTTCACTGTTGCAGTCATCACATTTAGGTTATCCCTGCCAGGGTAGCCCTCAGTCGGCCCGAATACCAGAGGCTTAGTATTTCTGCGTCGGTTGCTGTCGCTCCAGGACTGACGTCAGGTCGTCAGCGATATAAAATCAGGCAGCCGTCTCCATTACACCATTCTTTCTTGCAGAGGAGCCCAAAGTCGAAGCAGTTTGAGTGCTGGTCGGCCGCTACCTGAGTTTTTCATTTCCGAATTGAAGTTGAAGTTTTCTAAAGCTAAGTACCCCATTGGGGATCCTCTCTTCTTGCTCTAACCGATGTCGGAAAAAGTTAACAATTGTCCCACCTGTGGAAAGCAAATATCACACCAAGACTTTCATTCCTACTGCGTCACTTGTTTAGGCCCAGACCATGACGTCCCCTGCTGTTGCTTTTGTGCTTTGTTCAATGCCAGAACCATACGTAGTCAGGCCCTTATTGTAGCTAGATATTTTCACTGTCAGTTCTCAAATTCCGATATGGCTTCGGTAAGCCATCCGACAACAGATCTTCCAAAAAAACATAAGGATAGACCGAGACAGACCGCACAGGTCCAAGACTGCTGATGATGCTTCTGTTAAGCTAGTCATCAGTTCTCCAGTCCTTGGTGAAGTGCTTTTGCAGCCCCTGATGCCCGCTTCTGCGGATTCACAGGCCGCTACCAAGACCCAAGTCTGGTATGCTGCAAGACTGTTCTTCGACTAAGGATCCTCCGGATGTCTCTACCTTGGATGAGTCCGGAGCCACTGAGCAGGCACCTGCTTCCAAGGAAGTAAATCGCACTACGGATATTCGACACAGACCAACGACTTCTTTCGCGTCTACAGTTCTTTCGAAAACCAAGTTTCTAAAGCCCAGGGTACGTACCACACCCAAAAAACTGACGATCCAAGCTCAGGCACTTGCTTCCTTGCCTCAGTCTCAAATGTTTAAAATGGTGGAAGACCTTGTAATGCTGCCAGGCTACCCCTTCCAAAAGAAAAAGAGACTTGTCCCCAGTAGTTTTATCTGAACAGGAGTCCGACTGATGCATCTGAATATGAAGATATGCAACCCCTCTTTGCTTATGAGGATTCTGATGCAGAGGATTCCATTCCTTCAGCCTCTCCACCGAAGAATGTTTCACTTGGGGAACCCTACATACCTTAAGGGAGCATTTCCACTGGGAATGTCAGGACTACCCTCAGTCAAAAAAGAGACTCTGGGAATTCTTAAATCTTCCACAGCACAGACCTCTGGCCATTCCTTCTGTCCTGATGTTGTGGATGATGTCTTTATTTATTTACATTTGTTGACCGGGAGTGTCCGACTGGACGTAGGTCCATTTTCAGCGGAGGCCTGGGGAGAAATGCTGCACAGCTAAAATAAACAGACAGTAGTTACATTGGATTACATAGCGATTAACAATTTAACATAGCAATTACTTACAACATATTTACAGATGAAGAACATTGTACATCAGTAGACAACTAGAATCTTTATCTGTGAAGTACATAACAGACATTAACAAATGTTACAATAAGAAGTTCCTGCTGTATAATAAGTACTGGCTTATGAGCATCTGAGCTTGCTATAATCAAGGTAGTTAGTGGAGTGGAAAGAAAGGTAGTAGTTGGATGGGGTGGGTGATATTAGAGTGAGAGTTGCAAGGGTATAGCCAGCATGTTTTTAGGTGCGCTTTTAGTAAAGTTTTGAAGTGGGTGCATGATGGTGTGGAGGTAATTGTGGGTGGAAGGGAGTTCCAAAATTTGACTATGGTGCAAGAGAATAGTGCTTCACCAGCAGAATTATTGGCTTTAGTGATCTGCAAATGATTTTTGTTGCTGGATCTTAGTGGTCTGGTGGTGCGTTAGGGTTGGAGTAGATTCTGGAGGGATGGGACATTTAGTGGATGGTTTACTAGTTTGTGGGCGAGTGAGAGTTGATACCATTGAAGGAGGTGAGGGAGTTCAAGCCAGCCCAGTTCAGCAAGTGAGAGACAGTGGTGACTACGGTAGGATACCCTTGTGGCGAATTTGGCGATTTTGTTGTAGCAGGTCTCTAGCTTGTTTAGATCGCATTGCCTTAGGTTGGTATATATTGGAGAGGCATAAAGTAGGGCGGAGATAAGGTGGGAATTTGCTATTGAAATCTTTGCTGCTTTGGTGAGAAGTTGCTTATTTCTGTATAACGCTCCTAGTTTTTTGTGGACTTTTTTATGGTCATGGATATGTGAATGTCAAATTTTAGTTTATTGTCTATTTCCACTCCTAGCAATTTGGTGTGTTCAGATGGGTATATAGTGGTGTTGCTTTTGCTGTGATGTTAAAGTGAGAGTTGTTTTGAGTATGTTTGGTGGGTTGGAAGATGAGTAGTTTAGTTTTGTTTGGGTTGAGTATTAATTGGGCACCGGATAACCAAGTTTCAACAGAGGAAAAGGCTTCCTGTGTGACTTTTTGCAGTTTGGGTAGGGACTGGGCTGACCAGATGATGGTTGAGTCATCTGCGTATTGTATGAGTGTGCCATGTTTGGTGGCAGAGGCTAGACTATTGGTATAAACAGAGAAGAGTAGGGGTCCAAGGATGGATCCTTGGGGAATCCCTATGGAGACAGGTAGTTGGGGAGATATGTCATTCTGCCATACAACGGACTGTTGGCGGTCAGACAGGTAACTCTGAAACCAGTTGGTGACTGAGAAGGACAGGTTATTGAGGACAGAGATAAGTTGTTTGTGTGGGACCATATCAAATGCTTTAGATAGGTCTAGGAATGTAGCAGAGGAGAGATAGCCATTGTTTTTATGCTGAAGGATAGTGTTGGTAAAGGAGAGTAAGGTAGTGGTGGTGCTATGGTTTGGTCGGAAACCATGCTGAGTACTGGAAAGGAGGTTGTTAGTTATGGAATCCAGTTTGACTCCTGACACACTTCCTCCTACTGCCAGGAAACCAGACAGGTAGACTCCCATAGGTAGGTACTAGGCTATTGGCCCTAGGGCGTATATAAGCCTAGCCAAAGGTACCCTGGCTTTCGCCACCTAAGAAAATTATTTTCCTGTGCCACTGTTGAGCAGAGCCACAGAGGTGATCCCCAGGGTGAATTTCCTATCTCCCATCCAATCATCAAGATTTTTCTTGAAGAGTGCTATTGAGGAGCTTTGTTTGATATAGATAGGTAGTTTGTTCCAGAGTATGGGAAGTCTCTGGGACAGGAATCTATCCCTCCAGCATGTTCTGTTTATTGTGGTGACAAGGGTTAGGTCCCTAGAGCGTGTAGCTCGGAGGGATTGGGATTTCTTTAAGTGGAGCATGTCCAACAGTTCTGCATTTGACATAGCTTTGTATGTTAGGCAGAGATCGCCTCTGAGTAGGCTATATGCGACGGAGTAAAGGTGGAGTTATTTGAGACTGTCTGCATAGGGCATCTGTTTGAGGCCAGTAATCCTCTTTGTGAGTTATTTCTGTGGCCTTTCCAGTTGTTGTAGCTGTCTTGTGAGGCACAAATTTATTTTCAAAAGTCCTACTGCTGACCCCGAGGTCATCTTTCTCAAGGACCTAAAGGAGTCAAAACAACTTCAACTAAGAATCCCACCCCCTCAGATAGGGTTTCCCAAGCATTAGAGAGATGGGGTAAAAAGGTATACACCTCTGCTACTCTTTCTATTAGAGCATTAAATTGTCAGTTCCATATGCTGAAATATCAGCAACATACCATGGAACTCTTTAAACAAAAATATCTTCTTTCCCTGCATGTGCAGAAATTAGAGTTACAAAAGTTAATGCATTGTGAAAGTCAAGTAACTAAGCACACCTTGCAATGTAGTTTTGACGCCATAGAAGCCTCTTGCAGGGCAGCAGTCACTGGTTCTGCCCTTAGAAAGCATGCTTGGCTTAATGAACAACCCTTGCCAGACCATGTCAAATCCAAATTATTGGATGCACCCTTGCACAAAGACAACTAATTTGGCACCAAGGCAGAAGAGGTCTTAAAAAAGATGGAAGAAAAAGCTAAATCTATGCAGACAGACTTCTTACAGATCCAGCCACCGAGGTTCAGTAGGCATTGCCCCTCAAAGCACTGGTCCTTTCCTGCCCCCTCCAGCTCAGCTCAGCCCAGACCCAGGGGAAGCAGGCACCCCAGACAACAGCCCTAGGGAATGCAGAGATCTACATAATGGAATTCCTCCTCTTTAAAACCAGGGAGTGCAAAGCCACCCCCTTATGGTAAGAACTCACAATGACTTTACACTTCCACCCCCTCCCTTTGCCCACCTGCTTTTGCCCCCAGGAGGAAAACTCTCCTTCCACACAAGCAACTGGCCACCATTACCAATGACTGCTGGATCCTCAACATAGTGTCCCAGGGTACAAATTTTATTTCCACACCCTGCCAACCCCAAAAGGGTTCCCAGATCTTCCTCCAAACCAGTGGGCAGATGCCAAAAAGCAAGTCTTTTCCCTGCTCACTGTGAGGGCAATAGAGCATGTTACTGCAGAACCGATAGGCCAAGGTTTCTACTACAGACTCTTCCTGGTACCCAGAAAAGAGGGCAAATGGCATCCCATCCTTGATCTATCCATTCTAAACACCTTTCTGGTGATACCAAAATTCAAAATGCTCACCCTCCAGCAGCTTCTTGCTTCCGTTTGGCTTATCCACTGCTCCCAGAGTTTTCACAATATGTCTGACTCCAGCCATTGCATTTTGCAGACAAAGAAATATTCAAATTTACCCATACTTAGACGACTGCCTGATTCAGGCAGACAGGAAAAGCTGCTAAAGCACCTGGCCTTTGTAAAGGACCTACTGACCTCTTTGGGGTATACTGTCAATGAAAAGAAATCAAAACTATTACCCACACAAAAAATTGTATTCCTGGGAGCAAGCCTGGACACAGCATCCCAGATGGCATTCCTTACACCAGAAAAACAATTCTACCTGACAGCCTACTTCTCTCAGCTAGCCACCAGGACCCAGTTATCTGCAAGGAAAATCCTGCAAGCTCTAGGGTTCATGGCTTCTTGCATTCCACTCATTTCATATGCCAGACTGCATATGAGGAAACTTCAGTGGTACCTAAAAAGCCTTTGGTGTCAACACACTCAAGACCTGGAAACCATCATACCAATGATACCTTGTCTAAGGAAAGATTTTCTTTGGTGGGCAGCAGCATGCTACTACAACAAGAGGCTTCCCTTCTCACAACCCCACGCTGCCCAGTCCCTCACCACAGACTCATCAGGACTATGCCTGGTGTGCACACCTGGAACGGCAGGTGCATTCAAGGCCAATGGAGCCCAAATCAAATACATCTGCACACCAACCAAAAATAGATGTTAGCTGTTTAGCATGCCCTGACAGTTTTCAGGCCCCTACTCTCCCCGGGGCCTCTACTGATCAAACAGACAACACCACGGTGATGTGGTATATCAACAAGTAGGGAGGGACTCACTCTTATCCTCTGTGCAGGCTCGCCATGACCCTTTGGTACATGGCCTCAGGCATGCAACTACACTTGTTAGCACAATTCCTGCCAGGCTCTCTAAACTCTCTGGCAGACAACTTAAGCAGAAGCCTGCTAGACCCACATGAGTGGCAGCTAGACCAACGAGCCTTCACTCTTGTAACCCAGAAATGGGGCACCCCAAGGTCGACCTCTTTGCCACCCACTCCAATCATCAGCTCAGCAAATTCTGCACCAGGGAACCTCACAGCAAGGCCTGGAAAGTGGATGCGCTCTACCCTTCCAGTGGGTAAACCTCTTGGTCTATGCATTTCCTCCTCCAATACTCATTTCAAGGATACTGCTCAAAATAAGGGAGGAAAAACCAAGGACAATCCTGATTGCCCCAGACTGGCCACACCAGCACTGGTACCTACTGCTGTGCAGCCTGTCACCCCTGCCACCATGGCACCTACCTCAGATACCAACACTCCTGACCCAGAGGAATGGAGAATTCATGCATCCCCAGTTGCAGACCCTCAGTCTGGCAGCCTGACTTATTCCCTGACCTCTCCTCAAGCTGCCAGTCTAAGCAAACAAGTTTTAAATGTTATAAGTGAGGCCAGACACCCCAGCACTAGAGAGTCTTATGCTGACAAGTGGAAAAGGTTTTGCACCTGGATCCAGGCTAAGGGAGCCAGAACAGCACAGCCCTCTATACCTCTCATCCTGGATCACCTGGCAGACCTACTACATAGGGGTCTATCCTTCCCTTCTGTTAAAATGTATGCCTCTGCCATCTCTGCTCATTTCAACACAGAGCCACCTCTTTTCTCACATCCTCTCATCAAACAGTTCCTAAGAGGGACTAACAACTTGAGGCCACCCAGAAGAGCTCCTACCCCAGCTTGGGACCTAAACTTTGTGTTGGAAAAGCTCGCCCTGCCCCCCTTTGAACCTGCAGCTTCAGCAGAGTTAAACATTTCTCTCTTGGAAGACAGCCTTGCTTCTGGCTATCACTTCAGCAAGAAGAGTATCAGAGCTACAAGCACTTATGGCTATACAGCCCTTCATCATTTTCCATGCTGACAGGGTCTCCCTCAGGACTAACCAATCCTTCATGCCAAAAGTGGTGTCCAGTGTGGCTCTCAACCAATCAATTAATTTGCCCACCTTTTTCCCTAACCCACAGAACAAGGGGGGAAAGAATTCTGCACTCTCTAGATGTGCACAGACAGCTCAGATTCTACCTAGACAGGACTAAATCTTTTAGAAAAACTGATCAATTGCTAGTCAGCTTCACTGCAGGAGCAGAGAGCAAGGCCATATCCAAAAAAACAATTTCCAAATGGATAGCACACTGCTTCCATTTCTGCTACAAGCAGCATGGGAAACTTTCCCCAAGGGGGTCAGGACACATTTCACCAGAGCAACCTTGACCTCTGCAGCTTTCCTCAGAGGGGTCCGCACCAGGGACATCCTGGAGGCTGCAACATGGACATCTGTTCATACCTTCACCAAGCATTACCACTTCCCTGTCTTCTCCAAATCCACGTCAGGCTTTGCCACCGCAGTCTTGCAGGGCATCCTAGCCAGCCCCCAGTCTTCTTGACTTCCTCCACCCTTTTCTTCAGCTTTGGGAATCAACCCAAATGTGATGACCGCAACAGTGAAACACGAAGGACATAGTACAGTTGTGTACACTTACCATAAAGTAGATGTTCGAGTGTATTCACTGTTGCAGTCCTGGTTTCCCTCCCTCCATCCCCCGTGTCCTCTCTCTCTTTCTCTCCCTCTCCATACAAGGAATTTTTGGTATTTACTTTCTACTAGTGGTGGCGGTCTTTGTGTTTCACTGTTGCAGTCATCACATTTGGGTTATCTGCATGCAGGTAGTCCTCAACCGGCCTGAATACCAGAGTCTTGGATTCCTGCATCAGATGCTCTCTCTTCTTCCATGATGTCAGGTCATCAGTTGTATAAAACATGCAGCCGATGCCATTACATCAGTTTTTCCTGCCCCAGATGTCAGGTGCCCCCACAATGGGAAACAGTTATATGTTATGGTACACTTCCATTAAAAAGCAAATACAACAGGAAACTTAAATACACTAAAGAAGGAAAGGTAGAGCCAAGAGACATGAGGGGGCTGGATAGAGGGTAACCAGGACTGAAACAGTGAATACACTCGAACATCTACATTTATGGTAAGTGTACACAACTTTACTATGTTTTTTGTGTTTCACTGTTGCAGTCATCAGATTTGGGCTGATTCCCAAAGCTAAGAAAGGCAATAGGAAGTTAGAGAGCATTAGGGCCAGCTTTTAAGCCCTGCAAGACTGCAGTGGCAAAACCAGCTCTGGATGTAGAAAAAATAGGCATGTGGTAATGCTTGGTGAAGATGTGTACAGAGCTCTAAGTAGCAGCTTCTAGGATGTCCCTGGTAGGGGCGACTGAGAAAGGCTGCAAAGGTAGATGCAGCCCTGGTGGAATGTGATCTTGACCCCTGTAGGGTAGGTTTTCCATGGTGCTTGTAGCAGAAATGAATGCAATGGGCTATCCATTTAGAGATGGTGTGCTTTGAAATGGCCTTACCCTCTGCCCCTGCAGCAAAGCCAGCTAGCAGCTGTTAAGATTTTCTGAGAGGCTTAGTCCTGTCCAAATAAAATCTAAGTTGTCTGTGCACGTCCAAAGAATGCAGAATTTGTTCGCCTTTGTTTTGTGGATTAGGGAAAAAGGTAGGCAAATGAATGGAGTGATTTAGGGCCACACTAGACACCACCTTGGGCATAAAGGAAGGATTGGTCTTGAGGGGAAACCCTGTCTGCATGGAAGATAATGAAGGGTTCTACTGCCATGAGGGCCTGTAATTCAGAATTGTAACCAAAATGTGATGAGTGCAACAGTGAATACACTCGAACATCTGCATTTATAGTAAGTGTACACAACTGTACAAATGTAATGACTGCAACAGTGAATACACTTGAACATCTACATTTATGGTAAGTGTACACAACTGTACTTTCTGCCTAAATTCATCATCTCAGAGCCAAAGGAAGAGTGTTCTATGCATCAGGCTCATAAAAAAGGAAGTAAGAAACATTAAAACTGAGAGCAGTTAACACAGTTGACTGTCTGGCAGGGGTTTTAAGAAACTCTTAAGTTATTTCCAGTGGACCAGTGATGCCAGGTTTGATTCCCTCAGACTCCATTGCCTAGCTATGTGACTCTGAGCAAGTCACTTAACCAGAACCGCTCTCGGACTGAGTCTGAAAAAGGTCCATGGAGATCAGTGTTCTACCCTGGAAAACAAATAGAAATAAAACAAAAAACACTAAAGAATACCAGTGCAAGTTAGCTTTTGTAGGAGAAGAGTCAAACACTGAGAGACCCAGTGTCTGCACTGGTAGAGGAAGAAGCAGTGTCTTTTACCTCATAACCTGTGAGACCTGGAGGAAACTCAAGAGCTGGCTGATGATCAGGTCAGCTGAATAAGTTTCAAGAAGGTGGAGTCGAGAAATGCCAAGTTGAGCACAGCAGGAGAAGATATAGCTGATGTTGGGGAAGAAGCTAAGCAACTCATACTTTGAGATACAGAATGACAAGTGAACTGGTGCACAGAGTAAGTAAGACCACACACCGTCTTTGTAAATATGTTTACATGTTCTGGCAAAAGACATAAAAGAAAGCTTACGTAGTCAAGGTAACATCCCTCAGAGCAAAAAAAAAAAAGCTCAAAATGACAGTGTCAGTGATCAGAAGACTGAGGAATCCAAAATATGTAATAGTCGTGTGTTATGTAGTAAATCAGTTGAGAATTACAAGTCAAAGGAAGTGCAATATGAAAACAAATGACATCTACAAAGTACTTATTATCCAGCTGTGTTCCTGTGCTGACTCTTTGAAACAGAGTTTTCTAACTAAGTATGGGAATGGAAGTAGATGTCTTCGGCATCTCACACAGACCTTACACACACACACAGGGAGAAAATAGTCACCAATCAATCTGTAGTGAATATAAATTGCCATGCCTACATTCTGAGTAGAAGGGAAAAAGAAAAAAAACAGGAGTACCTGTTTACATTAGTATCCCCATTACATTTAAAAATATCTGAGAAAACTTTACTTTATAGCAAGCAAAGAAAACCATGCACTTTATAAAATAGTACCATTAAGAAAAAATGTTGTTTTACTTGCCCCAGACATGGTACTTAAGCTTGCTGTGTGACCGGGGCTTGCATCTGAAAGCTATACCAACAGGGTCTCCCAAGGACAGGACTAACAATGTACCACCCATGTGGGCAGCAGCAGACAGGCAGTGTTGGAGGAGGAAGAATCTTCTCTGATGTGACAACGGAGACCACATAGAATTTATACTGCACAAAACAAAGGCATGGCATTCTACTTCTGTATCTTGCCGAGAAAACTTGATTATAATGAGACAAAAAGCAGCGATGTATAGTGCTGGAAGATGGTCTCCTAGGTTGGCAGGCACTCACCTTGCTGTTAGGGAAGAGCTGATGGTCACCCAGAGTGTGTCCAGTGTTTGTCAAGTTGATGGACCAAAGCAAGGCATCATGTCATCCTGATGCTGCTCAACAGAAAAGGGAGGCCAGAAGTTATAAACATATTCTTAACATAGGACCATGGAATGCAGAAAGCACGAACCAAGGAACATTAGAAATTGTTAAAGATCAGATGGAAAAAGCCAAAATCGATTTAAGTGGACAAGACAGAGCCACTTTCAGTCAAATGAGCACTGGATCTGCTACTCTGGTCACAAAACATACTGAAAAAAATGGTGCGGCATTCATCCTCACCACTAAGCTTTCAAAGATGGTGCTAAAGTGTAATGTTATCAGTGATAGTCATGTCAGTCCATCTACAGGGAAAGCCGATCAGTGTCACTTTGATCCAGGTACATGCTCCAATGACAGACACGGAGGATGAGGATATAGAATTGTTCCAAGAACAACTTCAAAATGAAATAGATCAAATGCCGAAACAAGATCTTCTGATCATTATGGGGGACTTCAGTGCAAAAGTTGGAAGCACACCTGAAGATGCAGTGGTTTGAAAGCACGGCAAAGGAGAAAGAAATGAAGACGGTGATAAATTAGTACTGTTTTCTAAAATCAACCATCAGTGGTGAATACGCATTTTCAACATCATAAATGTTGCTGGTACACATGGACCGCTCCGATATGGAAATCTGCAGTTTTGACAGCAAGGGCTAAACCAGTCGTTGATTGTGGAAGTGATCACTAGCTTTTGACATGCAAGATCAAGGCAAAGCTTCGCTAGAAAAATATCATTAAAGACTTTCCAAACCATGACTTTGAAAATATTCCACAAGGCAATTGGATAAAATTAAATAACAAATTTGCTGTCCTTGGTAGAGGATAAACAACCTGAAGAGTTATGGAATGACATTAAAACCAAAATTAATGGCAAAGTTGACAAAACACTCCAGAATAGAGAGAAAACCAAAAAAAAATCACATTGAATCTTGGAAGAAACTAGAAAAGTAGCAGAACAAAAGACCAGCAAAATTTTCCGGTGATAGAGAAAAAGTATCACAAATGAATGGAGAGTTTCAACGTCAAATTTAGAAATACAAGGAATGATATATCGAAAATTGAATCGGATCATTTAAACAGAAATAACAGAGAACTAGGTAATAAGAGATTGCGGCAGAAATTCCAACCTGAATTGGGGATGCTTAAATATGCCAATGGAATGTGATCCAGAAAGCATTAAAAAAGATGGAAAGAATGTATGGAAAATTTATACAAAAAAGGCAATGTGGATAACATTGGGAAAATTGAACCGGAAATTTATGTTTAGGAAGAACCAGATATTTTAAAAGAAAGTCATAGCAGCAATTAAAGCTTAATTGAACACAAAGTCACCTGCCATCAACAGTATTCCAATTGAATTTATCAAAGGCTCAGAAGGTGCTATCATTGCCCTCACTTAACTGTATCAACATATCTGGAAGGGAAAAACATGGCCAACCGACTGGAGAAGATCGTTGTTCATAGCTGTACTGAAGAAAGGTGACTGTAAAGATTGTAACACCTACAGAACAAATGCATTCATTTTTCATGCCAGCAAAATACTGCTGAAAATATTTATTTATTATTTTTTTTATTTTACATTTGTTGACCGGGCTAGTCTAGCTGGAGATATTTCCATTTTCAGTAGAGGCCCGGGGAGAAAAGCTCCACATACTTAATAATAATATAGAAAAAAGCAATAAGAGGCAATGCCACATACATTAGGAAGGAATTAACGTAACATTTTAAAGTAAACCATCGGGTAAAAAATGTGGAAGATAACATTTACATAACATTTGTTGGCAGAGTAGTAATGTAAAGGAAGAGAGAGAAGATAGGTTATAGTCTAATAGTAGAATATTAGTCAGGGTTACAGCAAGGGCATAACCATTGTAGTTTTAGGTGATTTTAAGATTAAGTTTGAAGAGGGAAAAGAGGAAATAGAGGTTAGGTTGGGTGGCAGCATGTTCCATTGCTTACCTGTGGTGGTGGAGAACAAGGAGTCACCAGCTAAGTTGTTAGATTTGGGTATATGAATGAAGACTATTATAGGGTGTTATAAGATTGTTTAGTGTAGGTGTGTTGTTAGGAAGGTAGAAGATTTTGTGAGCAGTAGTTAGTTGAGAGAGTAGCGCATTTTGCAGTTCAAGCCAGTCTAGCTGATGTAGGTTAATGCAGTGATGGGTTCTGTAGGGCTTACCAGTTACAAACCTTGCAATACTGTTGTAGGCTTTGGTAAGTTTGTTGAGATTGTTTTGCTTTAAATTGGTGTAAATGGGAGAAGCATAGAGGAGGGTAGAGAGTATTTTCTGTTAACGGACTTAATGGTGTTATTAATATGATTGTCAAAAGTGAGTTTATTGTCTATTGTAACTCCTAATAACTTACAAATCAGATCAGGTGATATAAGGGTTCCATTACTAGCTAGGATGGAGAAGTGTATGGGAGGGTCTTGTTAGGAGTAATCAGAAGTAATTTGATTTTTTGGCATTCAAGAGTAAGTTTGGAACCAAGATTCTACTATGGAGAAGACAGTTTGGCTTAGAGATTTCAGCTCAGGAAGAGACTTTGCAGAACAGATGATAGTAGAATCATCAGCATACTGTATGCAGGTGGATTGAGGAATAGCTACATGAAGATCATTTATGAACAGAGAGAAGAGAAGGGTAAAATAGAGCCTTGAGGAACTCCTAGTAAAACAGGGAGGTATGAAGACAAGTGATTTTGCCACAAAACAGCTTGTTTTCGGTTGCTGAGGTAAGACTTGAACCAAAGGATAGAATTAGAATCCAGAGAGAGGGATTGTAGGGTATTTATAAGTGAGTGATTGACCATATCAAAGGCTTTTGACAGGTCAATGAAGAGTGCAGATGAGAGGTAGTTATTGTTGTTGGTGTTAATAGTATTGGTGAAAGATAGAAGGGCAGTGGTGGTGCTGTGAAAGGGTCTAAAGCCATGTTGGCAGCTGGCCAGGATGTTATTTTTAGTAAGGTAGTCTATTAGCTGATGATGAATACATTTCTCCATGATCTTAGCTAAGGGTGAGAGTAGTGCTATGGGCCTATAGTTGAGTACTCATTAGAGTTGCCTCCTTTATGTAAGGGAATGATGTGTGAGATTTTCCAAAGATTAGGGATAGTGCTTTCAGAAATGGTACGGTTAATGAGAATAGCTACAGGATGAGCAATTGCTCTGGATGCAAGTTGAAGGTATTCAGCTGGAAGGTTGTCATCAGAGGGTGTACAGGGTTTTAGCTTGTGAATTAGTTTCTGGATAAAGGGATTGAGATGGGTTTTATCTTGAAAGTAGGAAGATTGTCATGTTGGGAATTAGGTAGGTTAGTGTTTGTAGAAGTTAGCTGCCAGGGTTTGAATGGTCTCTGTAAAGTAGGTATTGAAGGCATTGGCAATTTCTAGATTGTTTTTGTTATCTGACTCTAGGGTGGAGGGGTACTAGAATGGCCGGGCTGAAGAAGGTTATTAATGGCAGTCCAACATTTTTGTGGATTCTTAGTGTGAGACTGTTGAAGTTTACTGTAATAGGCTTGTTTGTCAGAGAGTATGGCTTTTTTAGTATTATTACATAGTTGTCTAAAGTTCAGGTGTTCTGAGACATCTCTAGTTGCTCTCCATTTAGCCCAGGATTTGTTTCTTATAAGTATTTTTTGTTTTGTGTCTTTTGAGAGCCAGGGAGCAGATTTGAACTTTATCCTGATAGATCTTTTGGGTGCATGGGTATCTAGTATTGTTAAGAATTTGTGGTTAAAGTAGCTGACAGCCTAGTGGGAGGATTTTTAGGGGTTCCAGTTGCAGGCATTTAGTTCCATTTGAAATAAGTCAGGATTAAAATGTTTTTGGTTCTGGCAGTAATAAACTTGGGAGGTTTGTTTATGTCGTTTTATGCCTGATGATATGCAAATGGTCGCTGATATCATCTGGCAGGGTAACTACTTGATAATTTTCTCTTTGTTTATTGACTAGAATCCAGTCTAGGATGGTCTCTTTGTTGTTAGGTTTGTTGATTCTAGTAGTGGTGGTAATAGTTTGTTTAAAGTTATGTAGGTTGATGTAAGAAGAGGGATTATCATTGTTGATACTATACCAGTCAGTGTTGAGGTCTCCTAGAATAATAGTTTCTTGTGGGTAGGTTGAGGAAATCCAGGACAGGGTATCTTCTATATTAGTAATGTTATGGCCAGGGGGTAGGTAGATGCAGAATATATATATAGCTTTGTTGGAGTTGATTTGAAATTTAGAGATCAAGATTTCAGCTGAGTTATCTTGGGTTGGGGTAGGATATAAGAAGATTGTTTTAAAGAGTAAGGCCACCCACCTCCTTACGCTTTAAATCTTTTCTTTCTTAGTATGTTATATCCTTCATTGTCAGATGTTGTAGGTTTTAACCAAGTTTCTGTGAGGCAGAAAATATCAAATGAGTAAGTACTGAGAAGGGCATGGAGATGAGTTATTTTATTATTTAAGTTAAGATGTCCAATTTTTAAGGAGTTAGGAAAATTAAGTAAGGTATCAGAGGAATATTTGAGAGCAAGTATGTGGCTGTGATTAAGGATGGGTGGGATTTTTTTTTTTTGCTACAAGGTGATTCAGTTTTATGGGAGTAAGTCTGTGATATTTAGCTTGTAGGTAGTTGGAGGTGGAGGTGATATTGATGTGGGCTTGGGCTAGTGAGTATTATTTCAAATAAGGTGATTAGATAAGTAGTGGTAAGGACTACTGCAAATGAAGTTACAGTGCCTGAGGTGGAAAGGAGTATAGAGCAGGTGACCCTGTGGAGGGAAAGAAAGTATTTGAGAGCAGATGTTGGGATTCTATGTGAAGTGGTAAAGGTTAGTTTATGAGGTAGAGTATAGTAGAGATTGGAGAGTAGGAAGTGAAAAGCGTTAGTGGAAGTGGTAAAGAGTATACATGCAAATGGAATGTAAGAGATAGGAACTAATACTAGGTAGGGTAAGAACTAAGAATGTAGTGGAGTGAGTATGAGATCTACAGTGGAAATGTGAGGGTGGGAGGCTATTGCTGGGTGGGTGTGTTTGGATAAGAGTAATTGGTGTCAAGTTGTAATTGGGTGTTAGAAAAGAGGGGTGTGGTCATAGAAGCATAAGGGTAGGACCACTGGGGGTGGGTGGGGGGGTAGGGCAGAGAAAGAAAAGAGCAGGAGTGGAAACAATCAGTCAAGATATAAGAGAGACTAAGTAGTGTAAGTTTGGAAGGGTGAGTTAGTGAAGTCTGGGAGAGAGTAAGGATACTCTGAGTTACAATTCTGGAGGGCAGAACAAACTGCAAGGGGAAGTATGTACCTAAAAGAATATATTAGTATTACAGTCTGAAAGAGCTAACAGTTGGTACAGAATTGGACAGGAGAAAACTAGAGCGTTGGATGCTGGTAAGCTCATTGGCAGACGAGGCAGGGCCCTATCCTAGACCACATACAAGCACCACACAAAAGTTTGCAAGAAGAGGTGTAAATACATACAGCAGTCTTTAGGCAGACTTTGTGTGCTTCAGAAGGTTTGTTAGGGTCCAAAGACGCCGTGATAGCTTCAAAAGTTGGGAGTTTCACAGGGCAGGAACCACACCAGGTGAGCAAAGGCACACACACAGCAACAGAGGACAGGCTGATATCTAAGGATTAAAAAGGTAATACTGTTAGGTGCTAGATTAAATATTAATTATGTAAGTTTAAATGTAGGAGTATAACAGTTGGAAAAAAAAAGGAACAAAAAGCGGAAAATAAGGAAAATAATACAAAAAATGCTACAATCATACATTGAGCAAGAACTACCTGAAGTTCGGGCTTGTTTTATAAACAAAAGAAAAAGCCAACCTCCGTAGAATAATCCAAGAATTTGATTGGATTATTCTACCATTTGTTCTTGTTTTATAAACGATTGCGGAACAAGGGACATTTTTGCCAGAGTTAGATGAATATTATCATCTTAAAACCCCCCAAAAAACAAGCTCATGGTCTTGAGTAATTCTAATGTAAATAGCACCCCACTGCCTCTCACTATCTTTCCACTGATGGTACAAAAATCAAACCAGTCAGACAACACTACTAGGTGTTGCACTTGATAAGGGTCTGAATTATGATAAACATATAGCTACAACAATCAAAAAAGTCCATATAAAACTTGGTGTGCTCTACAGAGCACAACCGTATCGTACTGACTTTGCCAGCTTAACTACAGCTAGATCCCCCTCCCATCCACCCTTCGTTATTGTTCCCAGATTTTCACCAGCCTACTTTAAATAACCTTGAAATCGGTTATAATAAAATAGCCACATTTGCCTCAAACCTACCTTACAGATCACATCATTGCAGAGCTCTTCATCACCTTAAGTGGGTAGAACTCCCCAACTTACTATCCCTCAATCAACCAATAATTGCTCATAGAGTCATCTATAAACCAGATAACTGCCCTGCTCTAACAGAACTCGTTCAACCTTATACAAACTAAGTCCCTTAGGTCGTTTAATAAATTAATGTTGAATGTAACCAAATCCCGTAACTATCATGGAGACTCCTTATACTCCTACAAAATTGCCAAAACCTGTACCTCACTCCTTTAACATATTCTTACCACCTCTGATACACCTCATTTTAAGCATCTTCAAAAAGAAAATTACTCTCAACATTGGCAATGTTCCTGCACATCCCCAGGTGAATTACACTCACCTACTATCCCCTCCATTAATCTTCTTTATTATGCTTCTTACTGACTATGTAACTGGCCTCTATTTTTACTTTGATTATTGAATAATTAAAAAATATATATAAATGTTAACACCGTGATAATTTTCTGACTATTGTAACATACTCAATTTGTAGTTTTATACATGATATATCTACTTATGAATGTACATTTTACTCTAGATATTTTTAGTACTTCTCTGTTTGACACTGTACTTTCATTTTTGTCTTTGCTACATTTATTAGCTGTTCAATTTTTCTGGAGCTTTTCTCCCAGGCCTCCGCAGAAAATGGGCTTCTGACTCAGTCAGACACTATCTGGTAATAAATTTAAATAAATAATATTGGAGAAGCACAAAGAATGCCAAAAGCCCATATACTTTTGCTACATCGACTGCAGCAAAGCTTTCGACTGTGTAGATCATGATAAACTATGGGGAACTCTAGCTCAGATGGAAATACCCAAACACACAACTCAGCTGATAGAGGCCTAATGAAAATCAGGAAGCTGCAGTGAGAACTGAATATGGTAATACTGATTGTTTTCCAGTAAAACATGGTGTCAGGCAAGGATGCATTTTGTCACCTTACCTTTTAGCCTCTAGGAGGAAACCTTCAAAAAAGCAAATTTGGAAGAAGAGAGTGTCATTTTTAAACTTGGCGGCCGAAATATATAAGCAACCTGATCTATGCAGATGACACAATGCCCATCACCAGCAGCAAAGAAAACATGCTGTATCTACTGAGAAAAGTCAAAGCCGAAAGTCGTAGTATGGGATTAGAATTATTATGAACATGGAAACTGACAAATATTTTGAGCTTGATGATGATAGAATAGAAGTTGTAAAGAATTTTAATCTCCTGGGATCTTTTGTAAACATGGAAGCAAGTTAGCATGGAAGAAATGCTTTGCAGAATAACACTTGGTTGCTCTACAATGAAGTCTGTCAACAAAGTATTCAAAAGCAATGAAATAACACTCAAGATCAGACTTGCCCACACATTCATTTTCTCAGTGGTCAGTTATGGGTGTGAAAGCTGGACACGACATAAACAGGACAGAAAGAAGATTGACTCATTGAACCTTAGTGCTGGAGTAGGATTCTGTTTGCCATGGACCACCAGAAGAACTAACAAATCGATTTTGGAAGAGATCAAACCAGCTATGCCACCCAAAGCCCAAATGATGTAGTTACGACTGGCTTATTTTGGTCATATCATCAGAAGGGAGAAGTTCTGGAGAAGGACATTATGTCTGAGAAGATCGAAGGAACCAGGCAAAGGAGGCAACCTGCAACCAGATGGCTGGCTGGACACATTGATGACAACCATAAGAATGATGCTGAAGGACCTTGCTGGACTAGCACGTTACCAACTTCTTTTTGGGTCTTTAATTCATCAGGTCGCTAGGACTCAAACCCGAGTTGATGGTACCTAGAGAGAGAAGAAAAAATGTTTTTTTACTTGGTTTACTTTCTCCCTCCTCTTCCCATCTCCTAAGTATTTTTTCTGAACATTAGTAATGTAAAGTAAGGTGTATGGTTTAGAGTCCCCTACAAGTTTAACAAAGTCCAAAAGAGTCCAATGTTTTCAAATGTTCTTGTTTTGTCATGTTTCACAAATATAATTGTTGCTTTGTAATCCTACATTTGTCAATTTCCAAGTTACTTGTTTTATTCCTGTTCATCTCCCTCTCCCAAATCCTCTGTACTTCATTTCCAACGTACTCTTGATTCTTCTAGTCACCTCTCGTGCTTTTTTCCTTCTCTCAAACATTTTCCGTTGAAACATTGGAAGATGTTTCACTAACACGGTCTCTCTGTGGTCTTTATTACCAGAAGAACAAGTAGCATCCTCTTTTTCTGTTTCACAGCGCACTCTGACAAACTTTTCTATTTCCTCCTTAGCATGTACTTCATCAAAAAATGATTTTTTTCCCTCCAAGGAAGAATAATTTGAAGATAGCTGGGTACAGCAGTTTGAATCTCATGCCTGCTTCTCAACATTTCCTGAATTGTGGTATAAATTTATTCCTCTTCTGCCTGGTGTGCAATTAGAAGTCATTCTCCACAAACACTGTCCTGTCTCCCACTTTTAGTTCTTTGTTTTGCTGCTGCAGTTTTGTCACAGTCAACTCCTTCTGCTGGTAAGATTGCATCTTTACTGTTAAAGGTTTCGGTTGCTTTCCTCATAGCCAGGTTTGGAACGTACACATGATGTGCCCTTCCATTTGAAAACTCCTGCTGTGTAATACCAGTCTAGTTGTTTATTTGTGCTTTCATAAAATTAATGCAGTCTGATCCTTACAGCTTTTCTGGTTCAGCAGAAAATCTCAGGTTTTCCTGTACGTGGTCTGTCCTCTAATTCTATTATTTTTTAAACATCTTTTCTTGAGCAGTCTCCTATTCAGCCAGCCTTTTCTTCATTTCAACCTCTGATTTTTGCAGCTTATCACCTTGTCTGAATATCTGTTTAAAGCTCCTTTCATTTTTTTCCAGCCTTTTGTTGTTTGAGTTGACATATGCCATCTATGTTTCATTTATTTTAATCAGGTCTTTGTGGATTTGTCACACTGTTTCCCCTAGGTTACTGTAAGTCATGTCCGGAGCTTACAGTGCTTTTTGCAGGACAGCTACAGTGCTTTTTCCAGTCAATGTTTTTTCCTTACATTTTGTAGCTGATTTTCCTTCAGGTCCTCTGTATTGGGTTCAGGTGCCTAGACAGCAAGACATTTCCCTTTGGTGCATTTGGCTGGGGACACATGGCTGAAGTGACTTTCTGCTGCAGAGAAATATGGCTGTTTGCAAATTCCCTGTTGTCAATGAGAAGCACACACTGCCATGCTCACAGCTTTAATAACCAAATGCATGGAGACAGAAGAAGGAATGAGTGTTGTGCTCATTGTACAGTACATACTTATGTAACTACAATATGTAGAAGTGTGCTACAGCATGGGGACAGGGGAAGTAATGAGTGTTGTGCTCAGTGTACAGTACATACTTATCTAACTACAACATATAGAAGTGTGCTACAGCATGGAGGAAATCCTTCAGGGCACTGTAGTCACATTTATGCTCCAGTATGTGTTTTAGGTAATGTTCCCTAGACATAGTGAAGGGGGTAGTGGTCCACACATTCCAATTATAAAGGCACTGCCCATTGTGCACTGCATTTTTACTGCCACGCCCTCTGGCCAGCCTGCTGCTGATACCTGCCATGTTTCCTTGGGGACCATGGATATTGTTTTCTCTCTCTGCATTTGGTTATGAAAGCTGTGAGCATGGCAGTGTGTGCTTCTGTTTGCCCACAAGGAATTTGCAAACAGCCATATTTCTCTGCAGCTGAATGTCACTTCAGCCATGTGTCCCCAGTCAAATATACCACAGGGGAATGTCTTACTGACTAGGCACTTGAACACCCTCTGTGTATTTCTTTTTTTTCCTGGCATCCAAGCAGTGCAGTTACCAGCCAGTGACTGACATTTACCCAGAATTATAGATTCACTAGCTTTCTCTTCTAAGTTTCTCTTTTCACACCGGGAGAGCTAGAATTCAGCTGTTATTGAATGTGCAGCCATCTTGGAAGTCAATACTACTGCCCATTTGTATCCATCTAACATTAATGCTACTGCCCATTTGTAACCTTCTGACGTTAATGGTGCTGCCCCTTTGTACCCTTCTGATGTTAATGCCACTGTCCCGTTGTACCCCTCTCACATTAATGCTGTTGTAATTATTGCTTTTGACTTCCCGTTTTGCCCTTACCTTGCTCCAACTTCCACCCAGCCCCATGCCTTGCCATTTGCACGTACATTTCTGTAGTGTATCTGAAAATATCCAGTGCTTCTTTCACTTCCCTTCACCCAGCAGTTTTTCCACTACCCTTGTTTGTGTCCCACTTTTATTTTGCTGATGAGTGTGTGTGTGTGTGTGTGCGTGTGTGTGTGTGTGTGTGTGCGCGCGTGTGTGTGCGCGTGTGCGCGTGTGTGTGTGCGCGTGTGCGCGCGTGCAAGAGAGCGCTTGTGTAGGTGCATATTCTTTCTGATATTGTGGTTGCTGCAGTCTGTTACTTTTTATGCTTCACCACAGTGTCATTACTCATTCTGTCTTTAATTCCTTACTTTTTTATTAAATGGGTTTTGTTGTGTGTGTTTTAGTCTCTCACCTTCTTGAGTGGTCTCTGGTCCTGGACATACAGTCATTTTATAAATTTAGTTATATGGGGAGGATACAGGAGAGAAAAAGATTTCCTCGCTGTTTGTTGCACAGTGAAGTGTAAGTAGCTGTGTTTTTCTTTGATGAAGTCGTTCACATTACTTTGTTTTAATTCCTCAGGCATTGCCTTAATCCTGTGCTCCCATTGTGCTCTTGGCTTAAACATGATGTCACGCACTACAGTTTTTGTAATCAACTGTGTGTCATTACCTTCCCAGTACAGGTGTCAAAGCACTTTGCACTGTGCCCAATGGTTTAGATGGGTTTCATAGTCTGGATAGAAAAGAGACTGCTGCCATTCGCATACATGGTATGCTAACTTGGATTACTGAAGGAGTGTCCCTTGACTCAGTATATAGAGAACATAGTAACCTGATTTTATATTGCTTTGTGCATGGTTGCCTCATTGCATAATTGTTTTTATTTAACACTATCAGTTCAACATACCATGTCTGCAGTCATCAGTTGCACTTGTTTCTCCTCACATGTATGGAGTTCTTTATCAGATTTAGTAAATTATACCAAGCACTGTATATACATCTTAACCAGTTATGGATAGCAGAGCTGCACACACACTCAGTATTAAAGACCTAGCATTATATCCTTTAGTCTAGCATTACATCATTGTGTATCCTATAATTTCTCTGTTAAAGTTCAGATGCCCTATGACATTAGTCTAGCATTACATCATTGTGTGTCCTGTAATGTCTTTGTTAAAGTTAAGATGCCCTATGACATTAGTCTAGCACTACATCATTGTGTGTCCTATAATGTCTCTGTTAAAGTTAAGATGCCGTATGACATTACCGTAGCATAACATCATTGTGTGTCCTATAATGTCTCTGTTAAAGTTGATGCCCTATGACATTAGTCTAGCATTACATCATAGTGTGTCCTTTAATGTCTCTGTTAAAGTTAAGTTGCCCTATGACATTAGTGTAGCATTACATCATTGTGTGTCCTATAATTTCTCTGTTAAAGTTGAGATGCCCTGTGACATTAGTGTAGCATTACATCCTTGTGTGTCCTATAATATCTCTGTTAAAGTTCGGATGCCTGGTGACATTATTCTAGTATTGCATCATTGTGTGTCCTATAATTTCTCTGTTAAAGTTAAGATGCCCTGTGACATTACTCTAGCATTACATCACTGTGTGTCCTATAATGTCTCTGTTAAAGTTAAGATGCCCTATGACATTAGTCTAGCATAACATCATTGTGTGTCCTATAATGTCTCCGTTAAAGTTAAGATGCCCTATGACATTAGTCTAGCATAACATCATTGTGTGTCCTATAATGTCTCTGTTAAAGTTAAGATGCCCTGTGACATTAGTCTAGCATTGCATCATTGTGTGTCCTATAATTTCTCAGTTAAAGGTAAGATGTCCTGTGACATTACTCTAGCATTACATCACTGTGTGTCCTATAATGTCTCTGTTAAAGTTAAGATGCCCTGTGACATTAGTGTAGCATTACATCATTGTGTGTACTATAATGTCTCTGTTAAAGTTAAGATGCCCTATGACATTAGTCTAGCATAACATCATTGTGTGTCCTGTAATGTCTCTGTTAAAGTTAAGATGCCCTGTGACATTAGTTCTAGCATTGCATCATTGTGTGTCCTATAATGTCTTTGTTAAAGTTAAGATGCCCTATGACATTAGTCTAGCACTACATCATTGTGTGTCCTATAATGTCTCTGTTAAAGTTAAGATGCCCTGTGACATTAGTCTAGCATTGCATCATTGTGTGTCCTATAATTTCTCAGTTAAAGGTAAGATGTCCTGTGACATTAGTCTAGCATTACATCATTGTGTGTCCTATAATTTCTCTGTTAAAGTTAAGATGCCCTGTGACATTAGTGTAGCATTACATCATTGTGTGTCCTATAATGTCTCTGTTAAAGTTAAGATGCCCTGTGATATTAGTGTAGCATTACATCATTGTGTGTCCTATAATGTCTCTGTTAAAGTTAAGATCCCCTATGACATTAGTCTAGCATTACATCATTGTGTGTCCTATAATTTCTCTGTTAAGATGTCCTATGACATTAGTCTAGCATTACATCATTGTGTGTCCTATAATGTCTCTGTTAAAGTTAAGATGCCCTCTGACATTAGTCTAGCATTGCATCATTGTGTGTCCTATAATGTCTTTGTTAAAGTTAAGATGCCCTATGACATTAGTCTAGCACTACATCATTGTGTGTCCTATAATGTCTCTGTTAAAGTTAAGATGCCCTCTGACATTAGTCTAGCATTACATCATTGTGTGTCCTATAATTTCTCTGTTAAAGTTAAGATGCCCTCTGACATTAGTCTAGCACTACATCATTGTGTGTCCTTTAATGTCTCTGTTAAAGTTAAGATGCCCTCTGACATTAGTCTAGCATTACATCATTGTGTGTCCTATAATTTCTCTGTTAAGATGCCCTATGACATTAGTCTAGCATTACATCATTGTGTGTCCTATAATGTCTTTGTTAAAGTTAAGATGCCCTATGACATTAGTCTAGCATTACATCATTGTGTGTCCTATAATGTCTCTGTTAAAGTTAAGATGCCCTATGACTTTAGTCTAGCATTACATCATTGTGTGTCCTATAATGTCTCTGTTAAAGTTAAGATGCCCTATGACATTAGTCTAGCATTACATCATTGTGTGTCCTATAATTTCTCTGTTAAAGTTAAGATGCCCTATGACATTAGTCTAGCACTACATCATTGTGTGTCCTATAATGTCTCTGTTAAAGTTAAGATGCCCTCTGACATTAGTCTAGCATTACATCATTGTGTGTCCTATAATTTCTCTGTTAAAGTTAAGATGCCCTATGACATTAGTCTAGCATTACATCATTGTGTGTCCTATAATTTCTCTGTTAAAGTTAAGTTGCCCTATGACATTAGTGTAGCATTACATCATTGTGTGCACTATAATGTCTCTGTTAAAGTTAAGATGCCCGGTGACATTATTCTAGTATTGCATCATTGTGTGTCCTATAATTCCTCCGTTAAAGTTAAGATGCCCTGTGACATTACTCTAGCATTGCATCACTGTGTGTCCTATAATGTCTCTGTTAAAGTTAAGATGCCCTGTGACATTCGTGTAGCATTACATCGTGTGTCCTATAATGTCTCTGTTAAAGTTAAGATGCCCTGTGATATTAGTGTAGCATTACATCCTTGTGTGTCCTATAATGTCTCTGTTAAAGTTAAGATGCCCTATGACATTAGTCTAGCATTACATCATTGTGTGTCCTATAATTTCTCTGTTAAAGTTCAGATGTTTATAAGTGAGTTTCTTTTTAAATCTTTTAATTGCATAATTGGATGTCTTTTTACCCGCCATAAAGGCTAATTAATTAGGGTGTGATTGCATATATATACTGGAGTACTTTCTTTAATTATTACAACCTGATGAAGCGCACTTGTTAGGTGCGTGAAAGCGCTCGTTCTATTTCAAATAAAAGTTTTTACTATCGTGGTGGCTCCAGTAATTTGTTGGAATATTCGGTTATTTATCTTTGCTGGTACCTTTGGATGCTTGTGCTGGGTTTCGTGCTTTTGGTTTTGGCTTCCTTGCTTCTGTTCCTGGCTCAGCAGCACACGATGGATACACCAAATATTGAGCTTGACTATGTTCCGGGTAATACTGACAGCGTACCTAATTGGAATGAACTGTTTCACAAAAGAGAGAATCCTCTGCTCAATTATGACAACAGAGTTACTACTCCTCTAGCGACAAATACTAACACGGAGAATGTACAAGAATTTTATACAGCGTTAAGAAGCTTGGAAAATGATTTGTACAAGCTCCATAGGCTTATTTGGCAAAGGAAACACTTGGAGGCATGCTTACACTTCAAAGTCATCCCGCGAGGCATGCGGGTTCTCTGCATGCCGAGCTACGGAGAAGCACACCCCGAGCTCCTACGAAAATGGCAACAGCTGAATCTGGACCTTGGATACAACTACTTAAAGCTTCTTATTGAATATTTCTTGCCTATAGAGGAGAACCTTATAAGCAAGGTTGAAGGTGAGCATAAGGTTCTTATTTCTCAGTTTAAAAGTGACTTCTGTGTGACTAGAATAAATAATATGTTGAGACAATTGACTTTTTACAGCAATAAGCTGGAGCAAGTTAAGCTAAGAAAGCTAAAACGTGACTGTAATGACTTTCAATCTGGCCATATCTTTTTATGGCCGAGATTTAATGAAGCAGCTGCTTCAAGTGAAGTCACTGATCTAAATAATACAACAGTTCACGATGTTACAAACACGACCAGCAGAACTGAGCCAAACCTTAATGTACCCATCAGTGTTGCTTTGAATTTGTCACAATTTGATGGGGAAATAACACCGACTACCTCTTCCTTACCCTGTAACCAACAGGGTTTGAATTTTACAACTGGAGGAGCGAAACCCAAAGAGGTGATACATTCGACTAATAATGCACATAAAGCGACCCATGCTTTAAACTCCCCGCTTCCGTACAAACAACGGGCGCAGACACGCTCAACAAGCAGGGGGAGAGGCAAGCGCAAGATGTCCGGCGTGAATTGGGGGATCAGGAAAAAGAGGTTTTAAACACCCTGTTTTTTAACATGTCTTCCAGACCACTGACTGACATTGACTGTTCCATACTTAATAAAGGGCTTTCTTTCATTCCCTCCAGAGGGAGTGAATTGGCGGATACATTGATTGCACTTCGTAAGTTTACCAGAAAAGTAGCTCTGAAGTTACTTTTCAAAGACTCAGATAATGCTATGTTTGACTATAATACTGCTGAGCTGAAAAGGAAGAGCTCATATGTGCCATCTTTACCGAGCGCAGTTGATAGTTTTCAGAGAGCTTGCGAACATGACTTCTATGTGTATTTTAGTGAAAAGCGGCATAAAAAGTTGTTCGTGAACTTGAATGCGAACCAGAAGCAGAGCTTGGATGCCCTTTGTAAAGACAGTAACCTGATGTTTAGACCTGCCGATAAAGGGGGGGGTGTCGTAGTAATGGACTCTATAACATATGATAATTGGATGAATGACATGCTTAACAATGATGTTGCTTATTCTCCAATAGGTAAACCAGAGGTAGTATCAATTATTAGGAACGTTCATGACACACTATACGACCTTTTAATGTCTAGATGCATTAATAAATCCCTTTATGAATATCTTGATATTGAGGCACCCTTGATACCTTTAATAAAGGGGTTGCCCAAAGTACATAAGGGAATTTATCCACCACCCTTACGGCCGATAGTATCAGGCAACTCATGGGCTACTGAAAATGCATCAAAGTATGTGCAATCAAAAATTGGCCCTTTGGTTGAGATGATACCTACGATTTTGAAAAATTCATACCAGCTCTTAGATGATCTAAAAGAGGTATCATTGTTGGATAGGATAACATCTGATACTTTTATGGTCATGCTTGACATTGAGAGTTTATTTACGAGCATACCGAATGAATTCGGTATAGAGGCAGTCAGGAAGCATCTTAATGAATCTGGTAATTTTAGTAATAATGAGCAATTTGTTATTTGCACCTTGCTAGATCTGATATTAAATAATAATGTTTTCATGTTTCGAGATGATATATATAGACAGGCATGGGGGGTTGCCATGGGCACCCCTTGTGCCAATGCCTATGCGAATATAGCAATATATGAATGGGAGAAGGCATATATATTTAATGAGGAGATCTTCGTTGATAAGGCTATATACTACAGGAGGTTTGTAGACGATATTATTCTCTTTTGGAATGGGACTATTGAATCCTTGCAGGATTTTGTAGAGTATATGGGGAATACTACCTCTTTTTTGAGTTTCACACAGGAGGTTTCCTTGATTAGTATAAATTATCCTGATGTTTCTATAGTTAAAAATGATAAGAATGAGTTTCTCACATCTCTGTACAGGAAACCCTGTTGGAAAAATGGGATATTACACTATGAGAGTATGCACCCTAGGCACATCTTTCCTAATGTGGTTAGGAATCAGATGGCTAGGGTTGCTAAACTCTGTAATACTGATAGTGAGAGAAAACGTCTTTTAGACTTCCAGGGACAATGTTTTATGAATAGAGGCTACCCCACCCATTTAGTCATGAACTATGGAAACAATTATTTAAATGTCCCCGAAACAAATCTCGGGAAGAGATATCTATATGGACAACGTGTTAGATCACAGAAGGGCATCGTGCAATATGACATCAAATACACCAATGATGTCAAGTATATTAAAGAAATTTTGGTTAGGAACTGGAAGCTGTTAAGCATGAACAAGGAACTATTGAATATAGTAGGTAAATATCCTATGTTCAGATATAATAATTGTTTTAATTTAAAAAGGATCTTATGCAAGGAAAGAGTCTCCTATATACCTATAGATGTAAGAGCTAATTATAGATTAGGAACATTTCCCTGCAAAAAATGCTGTATATGTAAGTATATTGCTAAAGAACAGAGATATGTGGATAGAGACCTGGGTGTGAATTTTACCCCCAACTTTTATGCAACATGTGATACTACCAACGTAATCTATCTAGCTACATGTAACAGTTGTGATGCATATTATGTGGGCCTTACAACACGTAGATTTAAAGATCGGGTATATAACCACATATATGATATACGGAAAAAGAATGATAATAATGTTTTGGCTCGACACTGTCAGATGTTTTTGACCCATGACTTTAGTTTTAGGGTACTTCAGATTTTATACCCCAACAAACGGGAAGGTGATGCATTAGGAACACTAGAATTATATGAGTTAAGATGGATTTTGACACTTAGGGCACATCTGGAACCTGGCCTTAACAGCTCACTTAGTATTAGACCTGCCCTTCTCTGAAGTTTCATTGCCTCATTCTATTTAGAATAGCGGCACTTGTCATGTGCTCTATACTCTATCTCATATGATGTATTTTGGGATGTTTGGCTTGCCTCAGATGGGTCGTTTATAGAGAGATGATGAGTTTTTATGTTGTTAATGGATGGATGTGGTTTTGCGTCTGTTTAGCTATTGATTTATATAATCGCATTTGATGCACATTGATGTCTTTACTCAGACGTGATGATTTAATTTGGGCAACAATGAATACCAACATAGTTTTATTGTTTTATTCTTTATGCCACTTCCTTATTTTCCTTATTCCTTACCTTTTTGTTTCATTCTCATCCTTCCCTTTCCTATATGATCTTTCTCCCTCCCCCCCTTCTTCCCCCCCCCCTTCTTTTCTGATCTTTCTCCTCTTAGTTTTCCTTACCTTTTTCCCTCTGTTATATATCTTAGTTTTCCTGTAG